>NC_069798.1:34864302-35166435 GCF_027406575.1 Nycticebus coucang | reverse complement strand
TTGTGGATTGTAAGGAATCCCTGTAGAATGAGCTATTTTCCATTGAGCACAGAAATTAGTAAATGCTTGAGAAGTATAGGCTGGAGCATTATCTGTTTTTAATTGAAGAGGGACACCTAGCTGTTGAAAACAGTTAAACAAGTGTTGAATAACATCCTTGTAAGCCTCGCCAGTTCTTGCAGAGGCACAAATATAATGTGAAAAAGTATCCACAGTTACATGTACATATGCTAATTTTTCAAAGCTTGATACATGAGTAACATCCATCTGCCATAAAATATTGGGGCGGAGGCCCCTAGGATTAACTCCAAATTTTAATGGATGATGAGTGAGAGGGCATGCCTTACACCGCAAGACTATCTGTCTTGCTTGTTCTCTGGTAATATGAAACATTTTTCTTAATGCATTAGCATTTTGATGATGCAAAGCATGGCTATCCTCTGCTTGAGTGACTGTGGCCACTACAGTTCTTGTAAGTAAATTTGCAGTAGCATTACCTTGTGTCAATGGTCCTGGTAGTTGTGAGTGCCCTCTTATATGACTAATATAAAATTGATTATGTCTTTGTTGAATCAAAGTTTGTAGCCTTTTTAACAAAGGCAGTATAGTTGAAGTTCTTGTTAAAAGAGCAGTTTCAAGGGCTGGAAATAAGGAAGTAACGTATTTAGAATCTGTATACAAATTAAACTTCTGTTTAAAATGTTCAAAAGCAGTGATTAATGCCCATAGTTCTGCTTGTTGAGCTGAAATTTGTGCCACTTCCTTTATGAGAGGCGGCAAGCCTGGACTAAAAACCACAGCTTTTCCTGTCGAAGAGCCATCAGTAAATAATGTGACAGCCTGAGGTAGTGGCTGTCTGGCACACAAAAGAGGAAATATAAGTGAAACTGTTTTTGCAAATTCAATTAAAGGATGTTTTGGATAATGATATAAAATTTGATCTGTGTAACCTTGCAAGGCCAATATCCAATCTTCATTATTTTGAAGTAACTGTTCTATTTGAGTTTTATTATAAGCAGTTATAATAGTATGAGGTTCTTTGCCAAATAACTCTCTAGATCGTTTCCTGCCTTTGTCTATGAGTAAGGAGATTAAATAAGGATAATCAGCAACAACTTTTGCTTGTACATGTGGGAGATGAATCCATTCCAAAATGCCTGCCTGCCACAAACAGGCAGTGGGTGTATATTCAGTAGAGAAAATTAATAAAGACCATGGTTTCTGATAATCAACCTGCTTAACTCTAGCTTGGCTGAGTGCCTGTTCTACAACCCCCAGTGTCTGTAAAGCTTCTTTAGTCATTATTCTTGGAGACCGTGGATCTGAGTCTCCTTGCAAAATAGCAAACAAAGGACTGAGAGTCCCTGTAGTAATTTTTAAATAAGGTCGAATCCAATTTATGTCTCCTAAGAGTTTTTGATAATCATTAAGTGTTTGTAATTTATCTCCTCTTATTTGTACTTTCTGTGGAGTGATATAATCCGAATGAATCCACTGACCTAAATAGCTAAGCGGCTTATCTCTTTGAATTTTTTCTGGGGCAATAATTAGACCAAACTTAGTTAATTGCTCTATGGCCTTTTCCAGCATAAGTTGTACTTGTGCCTGATGTTGATGAGCCAATAAAATATCATCCATATAATGAATAATGTAAGCATCTGGAAATTGTACTCGCAGTGCTGCTAAAGCAGCAGCCACAAATTTTTGACACAATGTAGGACTATTTTTTATACCTTGAGGTAAAGTTTTCCATTGATACCTTTTAAAAGGCTCTCGTAAATTTAGTGAAGGAACACTAAAAGCAAACCGAGGGCAGTCATCAGGATGTAGATTAATGGTGAAAAAACAATCCTGTAAATCAATAATTATAATTGACCATCCCTCAGGTATGGCCACAGGGGAAGGGAGCCCAGGTTGCAAGGCTCCCATATCTTCCATCACTGTATTGACTGCTCTTAAGTCTTGTAAAAGTCTCTATTTTCCAGATTTTTTCTTTATCACAAATACAGGAGTATTCCAAGGGCTAGTGGATTCCTCCAGGTGCCCTTTGTCTACTTGTTCCTGAACTAAAATTTGTAATGCCTGTAACTTTTCTGTTGTTAGGGGCCACTGACTAACCCATACAGGCGTATCTGTTAACCATTTTATTTTGATTGCATGATTTTCTGCAGTGGCCCCTATGTAAAATGCTGGTCATTTAACTGATCAGCAGTGACTAATTTTAAATCCATAAGGTGCAGGAGGTCCCTGCCCCATAGAGTGAATGGTAAAGAGGGCAATACATATGGTTGAACAAAACCTGTTTTTCCTTCAAACTCCCAAGAGAGATAAGCTGTACTTTGCATAACTCCTGTGGCTGAACCAAGCCCAATCAAAGAAGAACCGGTTTGTTGAACCGGCCAGGACTGAGGCCATTCAGAAGCTGCAATACAGGTTTTGTCAGCTCCTGTATCCATTAACCCTTTAAATGCTTTGCCATTTAATTTTATTTCTTGGAATGGCCTGTCATTCAAATCATGCACCAAAGCTACATGATCAGTGGAACCAAACTGACCTTGTCCCCTGGCTATCTTCAAATGTGGTGCAGGTAAAGGGACATATGGTAATAATAATAATTGAGCTATTCTTTGTCCTTTGTGAATTTGCGTTGTTTCCACTAAAGCTCTAACCATTATTTTAATTGTATTTTGAGTATCTGAATCAATTACTCCTGGAATAACTTCAAAATGTTTAGTATAACTTGAACTTCTCCCAATAATAAGTCCAACTGTCCCTGGTAACAGTTGCCCTTTTACTGCAGTGGGGATTAAAGTAACACCGTCCCATTTGGATAATAATACATCCTTTTCACTTGCAAGATCTAAACCTGCACTTCCAGGGGTGCCTCTTGAGAGATCATGAATAGTAAATTCAGGGGCTTGAGGATTTAAAGTAGATGAGTGCTGCACATCCTGCACCGCAGCATGATCTCCCTTGGGGTCCGGGCTGGGAGAATGCCCCTTTACTAGTTTTTTGATCTCCGTACGTCCTGATCCTCAGGATCAGTGTCTCCCTTGTCATTCAAGGGGGTTCCATCCTTATGAAATTTTGATTTACATTCATTTCTCCAATGTCGCCCCTTCTTACAACGAGGGCATAAGCCGGGCGGTTCCCCCCTCGGCTTATTGGCATGGGACTGTTTACAGTCCTTCTGCATGTGTCCTGGCTTGCCACAATTGTAGCAAGTGTTAGCAGGAGCTCTTGGCCCCTTACCTCTTTTATTGAAGGTATTTTTAACATAGGCGGTGAATTTCTGTCCTTGCATTGCTGCAGCATAAGCCATACCCTGGACTATCGCTGGTGAGGCATCCATGCATGCTTTAATATAATCTGGTAAAGTACCTGTTTTTCTTAGAGGACGTATAAGGTCCTGACACAGCGTGTTGGCATTTTCCCATGCTAACTGTTTGAGCAACAGTGATGTGCCCTCAGACGGGGGGAGCATTCTATTAATGGCTTCTTCCAGCCTTGAAATAAAGTCTTGGTACGGCTCCTCCGTACCTTGCCTAATATTGGCTAATGTGCCGCCTTTGGCCCCGGGAGGAGGGAGCTTGCGCCAAGCACTGATGGCATTTTTTGTTATGGCTTCCAGAAATTGGCGGGGGATGGCCGTCTGTGCCTGAGGAGATGCAAAATCATCAGTTCCTAATAGCATAGCCATAGTGGGCTTAGGTCCCCTTCTACTTCTAAATTGAGTAACAGTTTCTTTGGACTTATCCTCATATTCAGTTCTCCATAAGACATAATCACCAGGTGATAAAGTGGCTTTAGCTGTTTGGTGCCAATCATAGGGAGTAAGCCAGAGGCTTCCAACTAAGTCTACAATCTGTAAAGTATATGGAGCAGAAGCGCCCGAAGTACGGACAGCCTGCTGCAATTCTTTCAATGTTTTAAGAGGCAGGGGTTCCCATACGGGATCCTCATCGTCATCAGCTGACACTTTCACTGGAAAAGTGAAAGTAAAATCCCCTTGCTTCCGTGCTTCCTGCATTGCGCTCTGAAAACCTCTGGCTTCCTGCCTTGCGTTCTGAAAACCCATGGGAGGCAAAGGTGGCCAAGGGGCACGAGAGACCCTTTTAGCAGGACGTGCCTTTGTCATGCTTACAAACGCCATGGGGGGCTCATTATCATGATCAAAGAAATTCCCTTCCTCATCTTGTTTGGCCATTTCATCTGCTAAATCCCAATCATCATCGGAAGAATCCCCAAGCTTTGGAGGCGGAGGAAAAGAGTCCTCAGGCTCCGGTGGTGCGGGGAGCATCCCCACAGCACGCAGAAGCCCTGGCTCTGCCTCTTCACGAGTCTCTCTTGGTACTTCATCATGTATAGGTGGACTTTTAGCCTCTGGGCTTTTAGTCTCTGAAGCAGTTTCTCGTACAAACGCCTCAAGAGACGTAGTATCAGTTAGCAGTTCCCTAATCTGTAGCCACAGGGGGAAGGCTTGAGCGGGGAGTGTATGCTCCCCGTGTGCCTGCACATAACGGCGCATCTCCCTCCCAACTCTTTTCCAATCCGCTAGGGAGAGCGATCCCTCCTCCACGAACCAAGGGCTAACATGTCTAAGAAAATGCATAAGCTCCTCCAACCGTTTGAGGGACACATTGAACCCGTTCTTTGCTAACAAACGCTGCAACATGATACTCAACATTTTTTCTTCCTTAGTTAATGCGTGCCCCATGAATCCTGTGATTACTTACACTTAACCAGTCAGCCTTTACCGGCGGGACTGCAGCTCCCTGGTAAGAGCCGCCCTCAACCTTGAAAAAGAAAGAAAAAGAGAGAAGATTACCTGTCCTTCAAGTCCCTGTTCGGACGCCACCTGCCGCGGACCACCCTGTCGGTGGGCTCCAGTCCGAGGGAAAGCAGGGAGAAGGAACGAGGAAGGTTGAGAGATCGGCGGAGGAATGACAGTCTGGCACACTACGGGTTAAAGTATGCAGCTGCAAATTTTACTGAGAGCATATGTTGGTATTTATACATTTTCTTTCCAAGGTTCAAACAATGCAATCTTCATTCTGCTTATGCTTGTAAATTATCTTTGTGTCTGCATATGCGGTTTATCATGCATTACATGTTTTCAAGGTTTTGCTCTCCGGAGGGAGGTGATTATCAGTAACACCTGTTTACTCCCTCTTTAGGAATGTCAAGGCTTACAACTCCTCTCAGTCCTGTAACTCTTTTCAGTTTCTTATGATCTTATTTTTTTTTAAAACAGCTGGACATATTCTTTTATGTATAATGCTTAACTTCTTCTATATATATTTTCTATATATTTTTACTCCTATTAGTAACTATACTTTGATTCATAATTGATTGTTTGACAAACATTAAAATACTCTATTGATTTGTATTACATATGAAAATTAGTGAAGCAAGATGTTTGAACAAATTCTTATTGTGGGAGGTTATGTCTTGTAAAAGTTCTGCTCTAGTTCACTGATATTTATGGTGGGAAAAACCTCTTTGTGTGCTCATTAGTGGTGCCACTGAGTCTAGCAAGCTCATGAGGTTGTGTTATATTTGGATCAACAGTGTATTGTGTTCATTCTTAAGAAAGTACATATTGATAGTTTATCAGAACAAACAGACTTCTGGTACAGAATGACAAACACATGAATAGATGCCACAATCTTTAAACTTAAGCGGGTGACTGAGCATGCTAGGCAACATTTCTGATGCTGTGCATACTGGGGGCGCTGGGGGCTAAGCTCCGTGGAGCACAATCCACCTTCCCGTCGTTCTAGAACGCGGACAGCGCCGCCTCACTACGGCTGTGGTGCCGTGGGCGCGGCAAGAGCTCAAACGTATAAGCAAGAAAAGAACAAGTGACTCCATCGCAGGTTGGGCAAGGGACTTGAAGAGAAACTTCTCTGAAGAAGACAGGAGCACGCTATACAGACATGAAAAAATGTTCATCATCTTTAATCATCAGAGTAATGCAAATAAAAACTACTTTGAGATATCATCTAACTCCAATAAGATTAGCCTGTATCACAAAATCCCAAGACCAGAGATGTTGGCGTGGATGTGGAGAAAAGGAAACACTTCTGCACTGCTGGTGGGAATGCAAATTAATACCTTCCTGTTGGAAAAATGTTTGTAGAACACTTGGAGATCTAAAAATAGACCTGCCATTTAATCCTATAATTCCTCTACTAGGTATATACCCAGAAGACCAAAAATCACATTGTAACGGAGATATTTGTAGCAGAATGTTTATTGAAGCCCAGTTCATAATTGCCATTTCATGGAAAAAGCCCAAGTGCCCATCGATCCACAAATGGATTAATAAATTGTGGTATATGTACACCATGGAATATTATGCAGCCTTAAAGAAAGATGGAGACTTTACCTCTTTCATGTTTATATGGATAGAGCTAGAACATATTCTTCTTAGTAAAGTATCTCAAGAATGGAAGAAAAAGTATCCAATGTACTAAGCCCTACTTGAAACTAATTTATGGCTTTCACATGAAAGCTATAACCGAGTTATAACCAAAGAATAGGGGGAGGAGGGAAAGGGAGGGGAGGGAGAGGATAGTATGGGATGAGGGAGGCGATTGGTGGGATTACACCTGTGGTGCATCTTACAAGGGTATATGCGAAACTTAGTAAATGTAGAATGTAATTGTCTTAACACAATAACTGAGAAAATGCCAGGAAGGCTATGTTAACTAGTGTGTTGAAAACGTGTCAAATGGTCTATAAAACCAGTGTATGTTGCCCCACGATTGCATTAATGTACACAGCTATGATTTACTAATAATAATAAAAAAGATCCTAACGTATAGAATCCAAAAACACGTCAAACAAATTATACATTGTGACCAATTCGGTTTTCCAGGGTCTCATGTCTGGTTCAATATACGTAAATCTAGATATATAATTCAGGACACAGACAAATTTAAATCAGAGACCATATGATTCTCTCAATTTATGGAGGAAAAGCTTTTGATAATATCCAGCATCCCTTCATGATCAGAACACTGAAGAAAATTGGTATAGAAGAGACATTTCTTAAACTGATAGAGGCCATCTACAGCAAACCTACAGACAATATCATATTGAATGGAGTTAAATTGAAATCATTTCCACTCAGATCAGCAACCAGACAAGGCTGCCCATTGTCTCCACTGCTCTTTAACATTGTAATGGACGTTTTAGCCATCACAATTAGGGAAGAAAATGTGACCAAGTGTGTTTGTATAGGGTCAGAAGAGATCAAACTTTCACTCTTCACAGATGATACAATTGTATGTGTGGAAAACACCAGTGGTTCTACTACAAAACTCTTATATGTTCCAGCTCCATCCATGTAAACATGAAAGAGGTAAAGTCTCCATCTTTCTTTAAGGCTGCAAAATATTCCATGGTATACATATACAATAATTTATTCATTTGTGGATCAATGGGCACTTGGGCTTTTTCCATGACTTAGCAATTATGAATTGGGCTTCAATAAACATTCTGGTACAAATATCTTTGTTATAATGTGATTTTTGGTCTTCTGGGTATATACCTAGTAGAGGAATTATAGGATTGAATGGCAGGTCTATTTTTAGATCTCTAAGTGTTCTCCAAACAGGTTTCCAAAAGGAACATATTAGTTAGCATTCCTACCAGCAGGGTAGAAGTGTTCCTTTTTCTCCACAACCACGCCAACATCTCTGGTCTTGGGATTTTGTGATATGGGCTAATCTTACTAGAGTTAGATGATATCTCAAAGTAGTTTTGATTTGCATTTCTCTGATGATTAAGGATGATGAGCATTTTTTAATATGTGTGCAGGTTGTGAACCTGTCTTCTTCAGAGAAGTTTCTCTTCAAGTCCCTTGCAAGCCTGCGATGGGATCACTTCTTCTTTTCTTGCTTATATGTTTGAGTTCTCTGTGGATTCTGGTTATTAAGGCTTTGTCATAGACATTACCTGGAAATATCTTCTCCCATTCTGAGGGCTGTTTGCTTGCTTTACTTACTGTTTTCTTGGCTGTGCAGAAGCTTTCTAGTTGATCAGGTCCCAGTAGTGTATTTTTGAAGCTGCTTCAATTGGCTGGGGGGTCCTCCTCAAAAAATACTCGCCCAGACCGATTTCTTCAAGGGTTTTCCCTGCACTCTTTTCTAGTATTTTTATAGTTTCATGTCTTAAGTTTAAATCTTTAATCCAGTGAGAATCTATCTTAGTAAATGGTGAAAGGTGTGGGTCCAGTTTTAATCTTCTACAGGTTGCCAGCCAGTTCACCCAGCAACATTTGTTAAATAGGGAATCTTTTCCCCACTGAAAGTTTTGAATTGGCTTGTCAAAGATTAAATAACGGCAAGTAGGTGGATTCATCTCTTGGTTCTCTATTCTATTCCATACATCTACCTCTCTGATTTTGTGCCAGTACCATGCTGTTTTGATCACAATTGATTTATGGTATAGTCTGAGGTCTGGTAGCGTGATTCCTCCCACTTCGTTTTTATTTCTGAGTAATGTCTTGGCTATTCGAGTTTTTTTCTGATTCCATATAAAATGAAGTATTTATTTTTTCAAGATCTTTAAAGTATGACAGTGGAGCTTTAATAGGGATTGCATTAAAATTGTATATTTCTTTAGTTAGTATGGACATTTTAACAATGTTGATTCTTCCCAGCCATGAGCATGGTATGTTTTTCAATTGTTAACATTTTCAGCTATTTCTTTTCTTAGAGTTTCATAGTTCTCTTTATAGAGATCTTTCACATCCTTTGTTAGATGAACTCCCAAATATTTCATCTTCTTTGGCACTACTGTGAATGGGATAGAGTCCTTAACTGTTTTTTCAGCTTGACTATTCTTGGTATATATAAATACTACTGATTTATGAATGTTGATTTTGTAACCTGAGATGCTGATGTATTCCTTGATTCAGTTCTAAGAGTTTTTTAGGAGAATCCCTGGTGCTTTCCAGATACACAATCATATCATCTGCGAGGAGTGAAAGTTTGATCTCTTCTGACCCTGCATAGACACCCTTGATCACCTTTTCTTTCCTAACTGCAGTGGCTAAACTTCCATGACAATGTTAAAGAGCAGTGGAGTCAATGGGCAGCCTTGTCTGGTTGCTAATCTGAGTGGAAATGATTTCAGTTTAACTCCATTCAATACGATATTGGCTGTGGGTTTGCTGTAGATGGCCTCTATCAGTTTAAGAAATGTTTCTTCTATATCTATTTTCTTTAGTGTTCTGATTATGAAGGGATGCTGGATATTACCAAAAGCTTTTTCTCCATCAACTGAGAGAATCATAGGGTCTCTGATTTATATTTGTCTGTGTCCTGAATTATATATCTAGATTTACATATATTAAACCAACTTTGAGACCCTGGGATAGAACTGACTTGTTCATAATGTATAATTTGTTTGATGTGTTCCTGGATTCTGTTTTTTATGATCTTGTTGAATATTTTTGCATCTATATTTATTAGTTATATTGGTCTATAATTTTCTTTTCTTGTTGGGTCTTTTCCTGGTTTGGGGATCAGGGTGATGTTTGCTTCATAGAACGTGTTGGGTAGTCTTCTTTTTCTACATTTTGGAACAGGCTGAGTAATATAGGTACTAGTTCCTCCTTAAAGGTTTGGTAGAATTCTGACATGAAGCCATCTGGTCCTGGGCTTTTCTTTTTAGGGAGATTTCGTATGGTTGATGGTATTTTAGAACATGATGTTAGCCTGTTGAACATTTCCACTTGATTCTGGCTAAGTCTTGGAAGGAGACATGCTTACAAGTATTGCTCAATTTCTGTCAGATTTTCATATTTCTGAGAATAAAATTTCTTGTAATATTCATTAAGGATTTTTTGAATTTCTAAGGGGTCTGTTGTTATTTCATCTTTGTTGTTTCTGATTGATGAAATTAAAGATTTTACTCTTTTTTTCATGGTTAGGTTAGCCAAAGGTTTATCTATTTTATTGACCTTTACAAAAAACCAACTTTTTGAGTTATTGATCTGTTGTATAATTCTTTTGTTTTTCAATTTCATTTAATTCTGGTCTAATTTTGATTATTTCATTTCTTCTCCTGGGCCTTGGGGTTGGAATGTTCTTCCTTTTCCAGTTACTTGAGATGTCCCATTAAGTTGTTAACTTCCTCTCTTTCTGTTCTCTTGAGGAATGCTTGCGATGCTATAAATTTCCCTCTTAAGAGTGTCTTTGCGGTACCCCAGAGTTCTGATAATTCATGTCTTCATTGTCGTTTTGTTCCAAAAATTTGGCCATTTGTTTCTTGATCTCATGTCTGACCCAGCTATCATTCAGCATAAGGTTATTTAACTTCCAATTTTTTGTATGAGTATGCAGGTTCCTGTGGTTACTGACTTCAACTTTTATTCCATGGTGGTCCAAGTGGATGCAAGTAATAATTTCTATTCCTTTAAATTTACTGAGGTTAGACTTGTGACCTAATATCTGATTGATTTTGGAGTGTGTTCTGTGGGATGATGAGAAGTATGTATGATCAGTTTTATTGGGATGAAATGTTCTGTAGATGTCTGCTAAATCCAAATGTTGGGTGGTTAGGTTTAAATCTAAAATTTGTTTGGTCAGCTTCTTAGTGGTGTATATATCCAACACTGCCAAAGGAGTGTTGCAATCTCCTACTATTATGGAGCTTCAGGAAATCAAGTTGCTCGTGCCTGTTAGAGTTTCTCTTATAAATTTAGGTGCATTCTGGTTTTGTGCATAAATATTCATAATTGAAATCTCATCATATTGAGTATTACGCTTAACAAAAATGAAGTGACCATTCTTATCCTTCCTTACTTTTGTTGGTTTAAAGCCTATTGTATCTGCAAATAGAATTGCAATACCTGCTTTTTTCTGGCTACCATTTGCCTGAAATTTGGATGACCATCTTTTCACCCTGAATCTATATTTGTCTTTTAAGGTAAGATGTGACTCTCGTATGCAGCAAATATCTGGCCTAAGATTTTGTATCCAGTCAGCTAACCTGTACATCTTTAAAGGACAATTTAAGCCATTTGCATTAATGAATAATATTTATAAGTCTGGTAAAATTTGGGGTGTCGTGTTTTTTGAAAGTTCAGTGGACATTTTCAATCCTTTCACCACTGTGGAAGTTGGAGTTTGATCAAAAGTTTCTGAGTGACTTTATTTTTGTGGTAGATGATTGGGCTGGTCATTATGAACGATAGGTCTGAGAATATACTGAAGAGCTGGTTTGGTTATGGCAAATTTCTTCAACATATGAATGTCATTAAAGTATTTAATTTCTCCATCATAAATGAAACTCAGTTTAACTGGATACAGGATCCGGGGTTGAAAGTTGTTTTGTTTTAGTAGATTAAAAGTTGAATACCATCCTCTTCTGGCTTGAAAATGTTTAGCAGAGAGTTCTGAAGTCATTCTAATATTCTTTCCTTTGTATGTAATGAATTTCTTACATCTGGCTGCTTTCAGACTTTTCTCTTTCATATTAACACTAGTGAAGTTAATTTTGATATGCCTGGGGGATGTCAAATTTATATTGAGTCGTGCTGGGGTTCTGAAACTTTCTGCTAACTGAATTTCAAAATCTCTTGGCATGTCTGGAAAATTCTCTTTCATAAGTTCATGGAGAAGGCCCTCTGTGCATTCTGAGGCCACTTCATCACTTTCAGGGATTCCAATGAGGCAGATATTAATGTTCTTCGAATTATCCCAGAGCTCTTTGAGAGAATAATCTGTTTTTGCTTTCCATTTCTCTTCCTCTTTTAGAGTTGGGGAGCATTCAAAAGCTTTGTCTTCAATGTCAGAAATCCTTTCTTCTGGTTGCTCCACTCTATTACTCAGGGATTCTATTATATTTTTTCAGATTTTTGAGGCCTGCAAATTCTTGCTTCAGTGCATCAAAATCTTTGGTGGTTTTGTCTTTAAATTCATTAAATTCTTGAGACAACTTTTGAATTCCTCCTCGAATTTCTAATTCTGACTTTTGAATTACTCTTTAAATTTCTTCTTCCAAATTTTCCTCCATTCTATTAATCTTGTTTGCAATCCTAATTCTGAATTCGATTACTGACATCTCGGCCAGCTGTTTATGAATGTTATCCTCAGTTACATCTACATCTATATCTTTCCTTGGGGGGGTTTGATCTATTCTGGTTATTCATGTTACCAGAGTTTTTCCACTGATTCTGCCCCATGATTATTTTACATTGTTTGACTTTTCCCCTGGAGCTTTGTTGAGGACCCATACAGTGCTATGGCCTGAGAAACTGGGGACCTATTTGGTGTGGTGGGGCTAAGTGGTTCTATCTTGCTTTTAGGTGGTCTCTGTTCGACCCTAGTGAAACAGTTTCTCTGGGTTGAACTCTCAGCTGTGGAGAAATACCAGCAATTAAGACGCCCCATCCTCCATGGGCAACAATTGGAAAAGGAAAATCAAACCTTCCTACAACCACAGACCCAGGGAAATTTTCTCAGTCAGCACCTGTCTCAGGTGTGAAAGTTTCAAAGGTCTCTGGGAAGTTGGATTGCAGGGATCTGGTGACAATGGAAATATGACTTGCTCTGGTGCTCTGTGAAGTCAGGAGGACCCACCCAGCAAATACAGTTGGGTAGGAAGGTTGATGCCTCCTTCCCTACCTTACACCTTTGGCACACCCAGTCACTGATAGCCCCACAGGGCTGTGACTCAGTTGCCTCCATTGAGCAGATACTCCAGGGGTTTGCGCCTGCCTGAATCACAAGGAAATCTGTATCTGCTCAGCCAGGCCACTGCTCTCTGCCTCTATCCAGCAGGGGTTGGTGAGGTCTGACTACCTCGGGCACTAGATGGAGGCTGGGGGGTGTTCGATCAGTTCAGCCCCGCCCCTGATTGATGTTACTGTCAGAACAGAACAACTTTGCGGGAATTTATTTCTGTCCCTGCTAAATTCCTCTGCAGAAGAGAAGCTGTTTTGAGTTCTCAGAACCTGTGCCTCAGGCTCTGTCTTTATTCCTGGAGGTTTATATTCGTAGGATGGTCAGCCCTAGCCTCCTGCCTTTCTTTGTCTATAGGCTGATGATCCCCTGAGGGCTCGGGGCATCTTAGGCTCAGTAAAGCGGTCATGTGGGTCTGCCCCACCCTGGGAATTTCCCAGCTCTGCGTGTGCGTTTTCTAGTCCCCGCACTTAACCTAGGCCAGTACCGCCACAGGCAAACCCTTTACTCATGGGGCCTGGGTTTCAGTGCCAGATCTGTTCCATAGTGATTGTCATCTACCCAGCCTCTTCTGGTTTCCCAGGGAGACAGGATTTGTGGCTTTGGAATATCCAGGGGCAGGCCCTATTGTTGCCAAAAACTGCTGCTGCTCTGTGCCTCAGGGCACTGCTGATATTTTGTGCTTCCCTCTCAGCCGACTGTCTTCTCCTCACTCCTGTGCTGCAGAATCAGCACTGACCAGCTGCAGTCCTGGCCCTGTCCACACCCCTCGAGCAATAACCCAAGAATATGGACTCCTGGGGGATAGGCCTCCAGACTTCAGAGTGAGAGTGCAGGGGAGTGCTGGGTGCTCAGAATTGCAGGTCAAAACACCAAACTCATTGAGACCAAATGAGCAAATAAATAGATAAAAAGGCTACCACACAAGCCCACAGATGCACAAACAATCAGAAACACATAGAAATACAGACAACAACAACTACAAAAAATACTACTAATGATAATCATAAAATAATTGAAAAAAATGTAAAAAACATACAAAAGAAAATGAACAAACAAACGAAAAACACTCTAGAAATCTGATGTTATCACTCTAGACACCATAAGAAGGGAAGAAGAGGAAGAGCGAAGGGGAAAGAAAAAGTGGTGTTCATAATAAAGTTAAAAAAGAAGAAAGAAGAAATTAAAAATAGAAAAAATAAAATAATGTAAAAAAAAATAAAAATCAACGAGAGTTCCTCCAAGAAAATGATGAGAAAAAAGAAAAGGCACCAACCACAAAAATATTATTCTTGTATATATGTAGAAATATACATTTATATGTATGACGTAGGGATCAAGTTTTGTAGGAATATATTTATAATGCAATATACTTTCTGGACACCAGGTGCGGCTGAGAGTAGTTCATAGGCTTATACCTGATTCACAGTTTATACTATTACCACAGTAACCACCCTACCTGGCCAATCGCCATTTTAGAGTTTCTGCAAAAGTTTTTTTTTTAACCTAATTGTTGTGCAACCTCAGCTGCTCTGTTCCAGACAGCAATCCTATCCGACCTCCCAACTCAGTGCAGGAGTCCATGCTTCACAAATCTTTCCACTCTGCTCCCACATTCTCCTGCAAACTGGCAACTGCAATCGGCTGTGAGGGAGGGTGCTGGCTGCCCATGGAAACCTTATACTCAGTTTTCGTGGCTCAGAGTCTCACTTTTGAATCTGGACTTTGGAGTCCAGCCACCCACCAGTTTGCTGCACAGCCTGAAGTGCCAGCCCACACCAATATTCCCCACCAGGAATGGTCCGGTCTATTTAATCACTCCTGTTGTTCTGGGGGAAGGTGCCCGCCATTTTGGACAATTAAAAATGTCTGTTTCCTGGGCGGGATCCCTTCCCTTCAATTTTCCATTGGGTTGCTTATCTCCTTGTGATTCTGAGTGGCTCCTCTTTTGGGTGCCAAATTCTGCTCAGGAATAAATTTTCCTCAGTTGGGTTTTGCTAGGAATTGCAAGCTGCTGTTCTCCGTGAGGGAGGGGCCTGACAGCCACCATGGCCAAGCAGGAAAAATCTCTACAACAGAGTCCGTGATTTTAAATTACGCCTCATATACAGCAATCTGCCAATTCGCTGCATGTCTCCAGCTGTCTGTCCACACCAATAATCAATGCGGGGAAAAGGTCCAGACCCCCCTTCCTCTCACCTGATGACTTGGGAGAGGTGGGCTACACATCCGTCCCCTTCACCATCATGCTTCACCTCCCCGCAATCTCTTCTCTTAGTGATCATTTATTTCCTTTAGCTTGTGGTTGAAACCAAGAGAGTAGAAACTCTAGGAGCTCCAATTTCTAAATAGATTTTGTGTAGTCTAGTTTAATAAAGGCAATATGATGGTGTGTGTTTTCGACAGAGAAAAAAATGTGTAAGGAAGAGCCACTGACCTAGCATTTATTAAATGAGGTGGTACTCTGTTTTTGGTTATATTTATATGAAGATGGATAAAGAACACTTCAAAAGAGTTAACATCTAAGGCTGAATCCAAACAATATTAGCCATTAAAGAAAAATGAAAAGAGTTTCCCCAGAGAATCTCAAACATCTTGAAATTTGAAAATGAATAAAAAAATTAGTATTTTACATTGCACAGCTAGAATTTTGTTCAGTTCAATTAGTTTGCAAACACTGAATTCCTACAGCTAATCTAGAACTTAATTTTAAAAGATTTCACCACAAAGAAACAAAACCCTGAAGGAAGATTCTAGAGTGACTTTTTTTTTTATCACTGCTGAGGCAACATTTTTTTACTATTATTGTTGGCTTTTGGTCATTTTTGACAGAAATAAATTTAATAACCTTAGGTGTAAAAAAGTGGTAATTTATTCCTTAAATTAACCCACTACTCTTCCTAGATTCCTTTCAACTCCATTTTATGGAGCGTAGTCAAGGATTTATTCAAAATCATGCAATGCCTAAAATAATCATTATTCCCTCTATTATAGGTGGTATTATATCTGGGGCCCTCTCACTTACAGGCATGTCTGTCAAAGGGACCATTTTTCAGGCTCACAGTTCCCAAGACTCTGTCACTTTCTTACTTACAGAGGCCCAAAATGGAAACTATTTTTCTTTTCATTATGAGCTGTCACTTTTTCATCTTGGCACTGCAATGATAGACTTTCATTCATCTTCTATATTACCTTTCCTGAAACCTCTGACACAGACTGACACAATGCAAAATGCAGGAGATCTTGGAGCATACGTTGCCAATTTTGAGGGAAGGTAGCAGCTTGTCTCGCTCCATTATTTTAAATATATATTGAAAATGCTGAGATTCCTGGTGTGGTACACTGGAAATGCTAAGATCCCATGCTCTGTTTTTACACATCCTTATATCATCTGTTCCCTGGCCGCAAATCAAAGTGAAGAGATGGCAGAGGGCAGCAGGAGTGTTCAAGACTTTACCTGAGTGGAGGGCAAGAATAAAAAAAATTTTCTCAAAATTCATGAGGACCAGAGGCAGACAAGGGGAAGGTGGGTTGGAGTTTCCCAATTTCTTCTGCAAATGTTGAGTGATTTCTATGTGTATACTGGGCTCCTGGACAAATAAGTCTGTAGATACCAAGTAGAAAGGCAGTAACATCTCATTAGCCAATGCTGGAGTTCAGATGCATCTTTGTGAGTGTGTTCTTAATGAGGTGGTTCCACAGTATTCCTTACAGAATAGGAGAGCAAAAACAGAGAAGGGTAGAATAAGAAAAGAAGAAATAAGAAAATCCAGATCCCAGTTACTCCTACTGTCCTCAAAGGATTTTGAGTTTTCATACTATTTCTCATAACTTTCCAATGTGTAAGCAATCCTAGTCTTTCTTGTATTGTGGAGGGTATCAATAGAAAAACAACCCCTCACATTAATGTACACAGCTATGATTTAATAATAAAAAAAAAAAGAAAAACAACCCCTCACATTCTTGATATTAACCTTTCTAAGGGGACCCAGGGCTAGCTATGAAAGAAATTGTGAAAAAAAAAATTTGGTATTTTAAAAAAATTTTGTTTTATTTTTTATTAAATTATAGCTGTGTATATTAATGCAATCATGGGGCACCATGAACTGATTTTATATACAATTTGAAATATTTTCATCAAACTGGTTAACATAGCAATTCTGGCATTTTTTTAGTTATTGTGTTAAAACATTTATATTCTACATTTAGTAAGTTTCACATGTACCCTTGTAAGATGCACTGTAGGCATGGTGCCACCAATTACTCAGCCTCCACCCATCTTCCCCCCCCCCTTTCCCCTTTCCCCATATTCTTAGGTAATAATTGGCTTATAGCTTTCATATGCAAGCTATAAGTTAGTTTCATGGTAAGGCTGAGTACATTGGATACTTTTTCTTCCATTCTTGAGATACTTTGCTAATAAGAATATGGTTGAACTCGGCATAGTGAGTCTGAGGAGATAAGACTCCAGGCATCTCTGCCTATAATCATCCCTTTGAGGATACAGGGAGTCTACAAGGGACTTCTGGACCTCAAGAGGAGGACAAAAACAGTGGAAAACTGGCAAGTTGTTGTGTGTGTTCGATCGATCTAATCCCGCCAGCAGCCTTAAGTAAAGCAGCAGTGAGACTGCAAACCAGAAAGGCCTTACGTATGAACTGTTTCTGTGTTTTTGGACTGGCACTCAGTCAAACTGCCTTGGGGAGAGCTTGAGCAGGAGTACAGAGAACTTTGGGCATTGTCTAGGGCCCCAGACTGAGTTGCTGAGCCGGACGAAACTAATAGTGTTCGGTTGTGGGCCACAGGGATCCACTGTGAGAGAAGTGCCCTGGGAACTCCACCCTCAGGGTCACAGAGCAAGGATCAGGTGGGAGCTACTAACCTCGTGACTGAGAAGCCTAAAGGCAGGGTTGAGCTTCCTTACAGCCTTAACCCTCAGGGGCAGAGTGAGACCGGTTTTGGCACACTGGAGCCTCGGGCTGTTGCCCTGGGTAGAGTGCTATGGCATCACAGCTCATAGAAACCTCAAACTCCTGGTCTAGGTGCCACTAGGACTTCCATAAGAGCTGCACCGTGACCCCTGACCCAATATCCATGCCCAGTGGGCCTCCACATGCCCTAACCAGGAACTGTGGGAGCCACACAATGCTCTGTCCTCCATCCTGTATCATCCCTTCCTCCACACCAGCCCACTCATCTGGCCAGGGACTCTGGTAGCCATGTGCCCTCCAGAGCTCTCCCTGCCTCTGTGTAGAGTCCTTCTCCTGGCCAAAGACTGCTGGAACCTTGGGCTGTCTGTGCCAAAGTCACTGGGCACCAGGCACTCCCAGAACCATGCGCACCACCTCCCACCCTGTTGCTGGATCCGGGAGTGTCACACTCCGGAGCTGCTTCCACAACCAGATCTCCCAGACTGGGGCAGCCCAAGAGGAACTACACAGGGTCACTCCCTACAAAGATCCAGCAACAATAGAGTGATCCTGCTGGGGTCTAACATTGGTGAGACAACTCCCCAACTCTGAGGACGGCCAGAGGCAACAGTGAAAAACAATAATGGGGCAAAATCAACAAAAAAACTCTGGCAATATGAATAATCAGAGTAGATCAACTCTCCCAAGAATCAATGGGGCAGACACAGCACAAGATCCCATGCACAAACAAATAGCTGAGATGTCAGAAATCGAACTCAGACTCTGGATAGCAAATAAGATCGAATTAGAATTCCAAGCAGTAATCATAAAGATATCTCAAGAATGCAATGAATTCAAAGACCAAATGACCAAATATTTTGACACATTGAGACAAGAAGTTGCAGCCCTCAAGGATCTGAGAAACAGTAGAATCCCTTCGTAAGAGAATGGAACAAGCAGAAAAAAGGATTTCTGATATCAAAGACAAAGCTTTTGAATGCTCCCAATTTCTCAAAGAGGAAGTGAAATGGAGGGCAAAAACAGATCACTCTCTCAGAGATCTCTGGGATAATTAAAAAAACCTTAATATTCGTCTTGTAGGGATCCCTGAAAGTGACAAAGTGGCTTCACAAGGCATAGAGTCTTTTCTCCAGGAGATTATAAAGGAGAACTTTCCAGACATGCCAAGAAATTCTGAAATCAGATAGCAGACAGTTTCAGAAATCCAGCACGACTCAACCCAAATAAAACACCCCCCAGACACATCATAATCAATTTCACTAAAGTTAATATGAAGGAGAAAATTTTTTTTCTTCTTTTTTTTTTTTTAATAGGGATTTGGGATACAAGAGCAGTTTTGTTACATGGATATCATGCACAGTGGAGAGGTCTAGGTGTAGCCACCACACAAATAGTATACATTGTACATTGAACCCATTAAGCCCTTTTTCACCTCCAGTCTCTTCCTACCCTCTCACCCTTCTGAATCTGGAAGGCCTATTATTCTGCTCTGTATATCCCGTATACCGATGAATTTGAATTAGTTTCCACTTATAAATAAGAACATGTGATATTTTACTTTCTGAGTTCTTATACTTAAGATATTTGCTCTGCTTCCATCCATGTCAAAGACATTATTTCGTTTCTCATTATGGTTGCATAGTATATCATGCATTTGTGTACGTTATACACACACACATATTTTTCAAAGACATTATTTCGTTTCTCATTATGGTTGCATAGTATATCATGCATTTGTGTACGTTATACACACACACATATTTTCTTCATCCAATTATCTGTCTGTGAATGCTTGGTTTGACTCCATCTCTAAGTCCGGATAACTTTATGGTGTAGTGATTTTTTTTCCCTTTCAGTTGATACTGAGTAGTGGGATGCTGGACCAAATGCTAGTTTAAATTTTAGTTTTTTTTTTTTTTGTGTGTGTGTGAAATCTACGTACTATTTTCCATAGAGATTGTAATAATTTACATTCCCACCAACACTGCAAACATGTTCCTTTTTCTGCACATGTGTTTTGGGTTTTGTTTGTTTGTTTTACCTTTTCTTTTAATCATTTTTTAAATTAAATCATAACTGTATACATTGATATGATCACGGGGCATCATACACTCGCTTCATAGACCATTTGACACATTTTTATCACAATGGTTAACATAGCCTTTCCGGTGTTATCTCAGTTACTGTGCCAAAACATTTACATTCTACATTTACCAAGTTTCGCAAATACCCCTGTAAGATGCACCACAGGTGTGATCCCACCGATCCCCCTCCCTCTACCCACCACCACCCCCTCCCTTTCCCACTTCCCCCTATTGTTAGGTTGTAACTGGGTTATAGCTTTCATGTGAGAGCCCCAAATTAGTTTCATAGTAGGGCTGAGTACATTGGGTACTTTTTCTTCCATTCTTGAGATACTTTACTAAGAAGAATATGTTCCAGCTCCATCCATGTAAACATGAAAGAGGTAAAGTCTCCATCTTTCTTTAAGGCTGCATAGTATTCCATGGTGTACATATACCACAATTTATTAATCCATTCATTGATGGATGGGCACTTGGGCTTTTTCCATGACTTAGCAATTATGAATTGGGCTGCAATAAACATTCTGCTACAAATATCTTTGTTATGTTGTGATTTTTGGTTTTCTGGGTATATGCCCAGCAGAGGAATTACAGGATTCAATGGCAGATCTATTTTTAGATCTCTGAGTGTTCTCCATATATCTTTCCAAAAGGAATGTATTAATTTGCATTCCCACCAGCAGTGCAGAAGTGTTCCCTTTTCTCCGCATCCACGCCAACATCTCTGGTCTTGAGATTTTGTGATATAGGCTAGTCTCAGTGGAGTTAGATGATATCTGAAAGTAGTTTTGATTTGCATTTCTCTGATGATTAAAGATGATGAGCATTTTTTCATATGTCTGAAGGCCGCATGCCTGTCTTCTTCAGAGAAGTTTCTCTTCAAATCCCTTGCCCAGCCTGCGATGGGATCCCTTGTTTTTTTCTTGCTGATGCGTTTGAGTTCTCTGTGGATTCTGGTTACTAAACCTTTGTCAGAGATATACCCTGCAAATATCTTCTCCCATTCTGAGGGCTGTTTGCTTGCTTTACTTACAGTGTTCTTAGCTGTGCAGAAGCTTTTTAGTTTGATCAAGTCCTGAAAGCTGCCAGACGAAAGAAAACCATCACCTACAAGGGAAGAATATCAGAATAATTGCAGATCTCTCTGCTGAAAACTTTCAAGCTAGAAGAGGATGGTCATTGTCTTTTAATCTCCTAAAACAAAATAACTTTCAACCCAGGATCCTCTACCCAGCTAAACTGAGGTTCATTTATGATGGAGAAATTAAATACTTCAATGACATTCACATGTTGAAGAAACTTGCCATAACTAAACCAGCTCTCCAGGATATTCTCAGACCTATCCTCTATAAAGTCTAGCATAATCCTCCACCACAAAAGTAAACCCACCCAGAAAATTTTGATCAAATTCCAACTTCCACAGTTGCAAAAGGTTTCAAAATGTCCACCGAACTCTCGAAAGGCTTATCGATAGTCTCAATTAATGTGAATGGTTTAAACTGTCCTCTAAAGAGGCACAGTTTGGCTGCCTGGATACAAAAACTCAGGCCAGATATCTGCTGCATACAAGAATTGCATCTTACACTAAAAGACAAATATAGACTTAAGGTGAAGGGATGGTCATCTATACTCCAAGCAAATGGAAAGAGAAAAAAGCGGGCATTGCAATCCTATTTGCAGATGCAATATACTTTAAACAAACTGAAATAAGGTAGGATAAGGATGGACACTTAATATTTGTTAAAGGCAACACTCAATATGATGAGATTTCAATTATTAGTATTTATGCACCCAACCAGAATTCACCTTAATTTATAAGAGAAACTCTAACAGACATAATCAACTTGATTCAACCAAGTTCCATAGTAGTCGGAGATTTTAACACCCCTTTAGCAGTGCTAGATAGATCCTCCAAAAAGAAGATTAGCAAAGAAATGTTAGATTTAACTTTAACCATTCAACATCTGGACGTAACAGAAATGTACAGAACATTTCATCCTAACAAAACTGAATACACATTCTTCTCATCAGCCTATGGAACATACTCCAAAATCGACCACATCCTAGGCCACAAGTATAACCTCAGAAAATTTAAAAAAATAAAAATTATCCCTTGCATCTTCTCAGACCGTCATGGAATAAAAGTTGAACTCAATAACAACAGGAACCAGCATACCCATACAAAAACATGGATGCTAAACAACCTTATGCTGAAGGATAAACCAGTTATAGATGAGATTAAGAAGGAAATCACCAAATTTTTGGAACAAAACAACAATCAAGACACGAATTACCAGAACCTCTGGGATACTGCAAAGGCAGTCCTAAGAGGGAAAATTTATAGCACTGCAAGCCTTCCTCAAGAAAATGGAAAGAGAGGAAGTTAATAACTTAATGGGACATCTCAAGCAACTGGAGAAGGAAGAACACTCCAATCCCAAACCCAGCAGAAGAAAATAAATAACCCAAATCAGAGCAGAATTAAATGAAATTGAAAACAAAAGACTTATACAACAGATCAATAAATCCAAAAGTTGTTTTTTTGAAAAGATTAATAAAATAGACAAACCTTTGACCAACCTAACCAAGAAAAAAAGATTAAAATCTCTAATTTCATCAATCAGAAATGGCAACAATGAAATAACAGCAGATCCCTCAGAAATTCAAAAAATCCTTAACGAATACTACAAGAAACTCTAGTCTCAGAAATATGAAAATCTGAAAGAAATCGACCAATTCCTGGAAGTACACCACGTACCAAGACTTAGCCCGAATGAAGTGGAAATGTTGAACAGGCCTATATCAAGTTCTGAAATAGCATCAACTATACAAAATCTCCCTAAAAATAAAAGCCTGGGACCAGATGGCTTCACATCAGAATTCTACCAAACCTTTAAAGAAGAACTACTGCCTATATTACTCAACCTGTTTCAAAATATAGAAAAAGAAGGACTATTACCCAACACATTCTATGAAGCAAACATCACCTTGATCCCCAAACCAGGGAAATACCCAATAAGAAAAGAAAATTATAGACCAATATCACTAATATTGATGCTAAAATACTCAATAAGATCCTAACAAACAGAATCAAACAACACATCAAAAAAATGATGCACCACGACCAAGTGGGATTTATCCCAGGGTCTCAAGGGTGGTTCAATATACGTAAATCTATAACTGTAATTCAGTACATAAACAAACTAAAACATAAGGACCATATTCTTTCAATTCATGCAGAAAAAGCTTTTGTTAATATCCTGCATCCCTTCATGATCAGAACACTTAAGAAAATTGGTATAGTAGAGACATTTCTTAAACTCATAGAGGCCTTCTACAGCAAACCCACAGCCATGATCGTATTGAATGGAGTTAAATTGAAATCATTTCCACTTAGATCAGGAAGCAGGCATGGGTTCCCATTGCCTCCATTGCTCTGTAACATTGTAATGGAAGTTCTAGACATTGCAATTGCGATCAAGGGTATCCACATAGGGTCAGAAGAGATCAAACTTTCATTCTTCACAGATGATATGGTCATATATCTAGAAAACACTAGGATTCTTCTACAAAACTTTTAGAAGTGATCAAGGAATACAGCAATGTCTCAGGCTACAAAATCAACACCCATAAATCTGTAGCCTTTATATATACTAACAATAACCAAGCCGAAAAAACAGTCAAGGACTCTATTCCTTTCACAGTAGGGCCAAAGAAGATGAAATATTTGGGAGTATATTTAGCAAAGGACGTGAAAGACCTCTACAAAGAGAACTATGAAACTTTAAGAAAAGAAATAGCTGAAGATGTTAACAAATGGAAAAACATACCATGCTCATGGCTGGGAAGAATCAACATTGTTAAAATGTCTATACTACCCAAAGCACTATATAATTTTAATGAAATTCCTATTAAAGCTCCATTGTGATATTTCAAAGATCTTGAAAAAATAATACTTCATTTTATGTGGAATCAGAAAAAACCTTGAATACTCAAAGCATTCCTCAGCAATAGAAACGCAGCAGGAGGACTCACGCTATTAGACCTGAGACTGTACTATAAATTGATAGTGATCAAAACAGTATGGCACAAAAACAGAGAGGTAGATGTCTGGAACAGAATAGAGAACCAACAGATAAATCCAGCCACTTACCGTTATTTTATCTTTGACAAGCCAATTAAAAACATCCAGTGGGGAAAAGATTCCCTATTTAACAAATGCTGCTGGGTTAACTGGCTTGCAACCTGTAGAAGATTGAAACTGGACCCACACGTTTCACCATTCACTAAGATAGACTCTCACTGGATAAAAGATTTAAACTTAAGAAATGAAACTATAAAAATACTTGAAGAAAGTGCAGGGAGAACTCTTGAAGGAATTGGCCTGGGTGAATATTTTATGAGGAGGACTCTCCAGGCAATTGAATTAGTATCAAAAATACACTAGTGGGACCTGATCAAACTAAAAAGCTTCTGCACAGCCAAGAACATAGTAAGTAAAGCAAACAGACAGCCCTCAGAATGGGAGAAAATACTTGCAGGTTATACCTCTGATAAAGGTCTAATAACCACAATCCACAGAGAACTCAAACGTATTAACAAGAAAAGAACACGTGATCCCATCTCAGGGTGGGCAAGGGACTGGAAGAGAAACTTCTCTGAAGAAGACAGACATGGCGGTGCCTGTGGCTCAGTGAGTGGGGCGCCGGCCCCATGTGCCAAGGGTGGCGGGTTCAAACCCAGCCCCAGCCAAACTGTAATAAAAAAATAGCCGGGTGTTGTGGCGGGCGCCTGTAGTCTCAGCTGCTGGGGAGGCTGAGGCAAGAGAATTGCGTAAGCCCAAGAGTTGAGGTTGCTGTGAGCCATGTGATGCCATGGCACTCTACCTGAGGGCGGTACAGTGAGACTGTCTCTACAAAAAAAAAAAAAGAAGACAGACGCATGATCTACAAACACATGAAAAAAAGCTCATCATCCTTAATCATCAGAGAAATGCAAATCAAAACGACTTTGAGACATCAGCTATCCCCAGTAAGAGTAGCCCACATAACAAAATGTGGAGATAAGAGCTCATTTCGGCACCGCTGGTGGGAATGCACACTAATACGTTCCTTCTGGAAGGATGTTTGGAGAATACTGTCCCCAGTAATAGTAGCCCACATAATAAAATGTGGAGATAAGGGCTCACTTCTGCACTGCTGGTGGGAATGCACACTAATACGTTCCTTCTGGAAGGATGTTTGGAGAATACTTAGAGACCTAAAAATAGACCTGCCATTCGATCCTATAATTCCTTTACTAAGTTTATAACCAGAAGACCAAAAATCACAATATAACGGGGCGGCGTCTGTGGCTCAACGGGTAGGGTGCCGGTCCCATATGCCGGAGGTGGCGGGTTCAAGCCCAGCCCCGGCCAAAAAAAAAAAAAAAATAAATAAATAAATAAATAAAATGGTCTATTTCACAATATAACGAAGACATCTGTACCAGAATGTTTATTGCAGCCCAATTCATAATTGCTAAGTCAAGGAAAAAGTCCAAGTACCCATTGACCCACGAACGGACTAGGAAATTGTGATACATGTATACCATGGAATATTATGCAGGCTTAAAGAAAGTTGGAGACTTTACCTCTTTCATGTTTACATGGATGGAGCTGGAACATATTCTTCTTAGCAAAGTATCTCAGGAATGGAAGAAAAAGTATCCAATGTGCTCAGCCCTACTATGAAGCTAAATTATAGCTTTCACATGAAGGCTATATCCCAACTATAGCACGAGACTATGTGGAACGGGCCTAGGAAAGAAAAGGGAGGGGGGAGGTTAGGGTGGAAGGAGGGCCAATGGGTGGGGCCACACACCTACGTTGCATCTTAGAATGGGTACAGGCTAAACTTACTAAAGGCAGAATACATATGTCTACATACAATAACTAAGAAAATACCACGGAGGCTACATTGAACAGTTTGATGAGAATATTTCAGATGGTCTATGAAACCAGCACATTGTACCCCTTGAGTACACTAATGTACATCACTAATGTGATGATTTAATAATAAAAAAATGAATGTAATCTATGAAAAAAATAAGAATATGTTTCACCTTCATCCATGTAAACATGAAAGAAGTAAAGTCTCCATCTTTCTTTTTTTATTAATATTAAATCATAGCTTTGCACATTAATGTGATTATGGGGCACCATAGATTGGTTTTATAAACAGTTTGATAAATTGTCATCACACTGGTTAATATAGCCTTCCTGGAATTTTCTTAGTTATTGTGTTAAGACAATTATATTCTACATTTATTAAGTTTCACATGTACCCTTGAAAATGCACTGCAGGTGTAATCCCACCTATCATCCTCCCTCCACCTTCCCTCTTTCCATTCCCCATATTCTTAGATTATAACTGGGTTATAGCTTTCATATGAAAGCCAAAAATTAGTTTCATAGTAGGGCTGAGTACATTGGATACTTTTTCTTCCATTCTTGAGATACTTTACTAAGAAGAATGTGTTCCAGCTCCATCCATGTAAACAGGAACGAGGTAAAGTCTCCATCTTTCTTTAAGGCTGCATAATATTCCATGGTGTACATATACCACAGTTTATTAATCCATTCATGGATTGATGGGAACTTGGGCTTTTCCCATGACTTAGCAATGGTGAATTTGGCTGCAATAAAAATTCTGGTGCAAATGTCTTTGTGGTAATGTGATTTTTGGTCTTCTGGGTATATACCTAGTAGAGGAATTATAGGATTTAATGGCAGGTCTATTTTTAGATCTCTAAGTGCTCTCCAAACATTTTTCCAAAAGGAATGTATTAATTTCTATTCCCACCAGCAGTGCAGAAGTGTTCCCTTTTCTCCACATTCATGCCAACATCTCTGGTCTTGGGGTTTTGTTATATGGGCTAATCTTACTGGAGTTAGATGGTATTTAAAGGTAGTTTTGATTTGCATTTCTCTGATGATTAAAGATAATGAGCATTTTTCCTATGTCTGTAGGCCATCAGAGAAATTTCTCTGCAAGTCCCTTGCCATTCCTACAATGGGATCACTTTTTCTCTTGCTTATACATTTGAGTTCTCTGTGGATTCGGGTTATTAAACCTTTGTTGGAGACATAACCTGCAAATATCTTCTCCCATTCTGAGGGCTGTCTTCTTGCTTCTGCACAGCCAAGAACACAGTGTTCTTGGCTGTGCAGAAGCTTTTTAGTTTGATCAGGTCCCAGTAGTGTATTTTTGAAGCTGCTTCAATTGCCCAGGTGGTCCTTTTCATAAAATACTCACCGAGACCGATTTCTTCAAGGGTTTTCCCCGCACTCTCCTCTAGTATTTTTATAGTCTCATGTCTTAAGTTTAAATCTTTAATCTAGTGAGAGTCTATCTTAGTTAATGGTGAAAGGTTTGGGTCTAATTTCAGTCTTCTACAGGTTGCCAGCCAGTTCACCCAGCAGCATTTGTTAAATAGGGAATCTTTTCCCCACTGAATGTTTTTAATTGGCTTGTCAAAGATCAGATAATGGTAAGTAGCTGGATTCATCTCTTGGTTCTCTGTTCTGTTCCAGACATCTAGTTCTCTGTTTTTCTGCCAGTATCATGCTGTTTTGATCACTATTGTTTAGGGTATAGTCTGAGGTCTGGTAGCGTAATTCCTCCTGCTTTGTTTTTATTTCTGAGTAATGTCTTGGCTATTTGATGATTTTTTTGATTCCATATAAAACTAAGTATTATTTTTTCAAGATCTTTGAAGTATGACAGTGGAGATTTAATAGGGATTGCATTAAAATTGTATATTGCTTTGGGTAGTATGAACATTTTAACAATGTTGATTCTTCCCAGCCATGAGTATGGTATGTTTTTCCATTTGTTAACGTTTTCTGCTATTTCTTTTCTTAGAGTTTCATAGTTCTCTTCATAGAGATCTTTCACTTCTTTTGTTGGATAAACTCCCAAATATTTCATCTTCTTTGGCACTACAGTGAACGGAATAGAGTCCTTAACTGTTTTTTCAGCTTGACTATTGTTGGTTCATATAAAGGCTACTGATTTATGAATGCTGATTTTGTAACCTGAGATGCTGCTGTATTCCTTGATCACTTCTAAAAGTTTTGTAGTAGAATACCTGGTGTTTTCTAGATATACAATCATATAATCTGCAAAGAGCAGAAGTTCGTTCTCTTCTGACCCTATATGAATACCCTTGATGACCTTTTCTTCCATAATTGCTATGGCTAAAACTTCCATCACAATGTCAAAGAGCAGTGGATACCATTGGCAGCCTTGTCTAGTTCCTGATCTGAGTGGAAATGATTTCAGTTTAAATGCATTCAATATGATATTGGCTGTGACTTTGCTGTAGATGGACTCTATCAGTATAAGAAATGCCCCTTCTATACCAATTTTCTTAATTTTTCTGGTCATGAAGGGATGCTGAATATTATCAAAAGCTTTTTATCCATCAATTGAGAGAATCATATGGTCTTTGTTTTTTCATTTGTTTATGTCCTGATTTATACTTATGGATTTATGTATATTAAACCAGCCTTGAGACCCTGGGATAAAACTGACTTGGTCATGATGTATTATTTGATATGTTGCTGGATTCTGTTTGTTAGGATCTTGTTGAATGTTCTTGCATCTATATTCATTAGTGATATTGGTCTATAATTTTCTTGTTGGGTCTATTCCTGGTTTGGGGATCAGGGTGATGTTTGCTTCATAGAATGTGTTGGGTAGTCTTCCTTCCTTTTGTACATTTTGGAACAGGTTGAGTAATATAGGTACTAATTCCTCTTTAAAGGTTTTGTAGAATTTTGAAATGAAGCCATCTGGTCCGGGGTTTTCCTTTTAGGGAGATCTCGAATGGTTGATGCTATTTAAGAACTTGATATTGGCCTGTTCAACATTTCCACTTGATTCTGGCTAAGTCTTGGAAGGTGATGTGCTCCCTAGTATTGGTCAATTTCCTTCAGATTTTTATATTTCTGAGAATAAATTTCCTTGTAATATTCATTAAGGATTTTTTGAATTTCTGAGGAGTCTGTTGTTGTTTTGTCTTTGTCTTTTCCGATTGATGAAATTTGAGATTTTACTCTTTTTTTTTTCTGGTAGGTTAGCCAAAGGTTTATCTATTTTATTGACCTTTTCAACAAACCAAATTTTTGTTTTATTGATCTGTTTTATAATTATTTTGTTTCAGTTTCATTTAATTCTGCTCTAATTTTGGTTATATCTTTTCTTCTACTGGGTTTAGGTTTGGAATGTTCTTCCTCTTCCCGTTGCTTGTGATTTCCCATTAAGTTGTTAACATCTTCTCTTTCCATTCTCTTTATTCAAGCTTGTAGTGCTATAAATTTCCCTCTCAGGAGTGCCTTTGTGCTATCCCAGAAGTACTGATAATTCATGTCTTCATTGTCATTTTATTCCAAAAATTTAGCGATTTCCTTCTTAAACTCATCTCTGACCCAGCTATCATTCAGCATAAGGTTATTTAGCTTTCATGTTTTTTTTGTGAGTATGCAGATTCCTGTTGTTACTGAGTTCAACTTTAATTCCATTGTTGTCCGAGATAATGCAAGGAATAATTTCTATTCCTTTAAATTTAGTGAGGTTATACTTGTGACCTAAGATGTGATTGATTTTGGAGTATGCTCCGTTCTCTGAGGAGAAGTATGTGTATTCAGTTTTGTTGGGCTGAAATGTTCTGTAGATGTCTGCTAAATCCAAATGTTGGATGGTTAGGTTTAAATCTAAAATTTCTTTGCTCAGCTTCTTATTGGAGGATCAATCCAGCACTGTCAAAGGAGTGTTGAAATCTCCGACTATTATGGAGCTGGAGGAACTCAAGTTGCTTGTGTCTGTTAGAGTTTCTCTCATAAATTGAGGCACATTCTTGTTGGGTGCATAAATATTCATAGTTGAAATCTCATCATATTGAGTATTAACAAATAGTAGTGACCATTCTTATTGTTCTTTACTTTTGTTGGTTTAAAGCCTATTGTGTCAACAAGTAGAATTGCAAAACCTGCTTTTTTCTGATTACCATTTGCCTGAAATATGGATGACCATCCTTTCACCCTGAGTGTATATTTTTTCTTTTAAGGGAAGATGTGACTCTTGTATGCAGCAAATATCTGGCCTAAGATTTTGTATCCAGTCAGCTAATCTGTGCCTCTTTAGAGGGCAGTTTAAGCTGTTCACATTAATGCCGAATATTGATAGGTCTGGTAAAATTTTGGGTATCGAGTTTTTCGATAGTCCAGTGGAAAATTTTAATTTTTTCACCATTGTGGAAGTTGGAGTTTGATCAAAAGTTTCTGAGTAAGTTTATTTTTGTGGTACAGGATTTGTGTGGTTATTATGGAGGATACGTCTGAGAATATCCTGGAGATCTAGTTTGGTTAAATTTCTTCAACATATGAATGTCATTAAAGTATTTAATTTCTCCATCATAAATGAAATTCAGTTTAGCTGTATATAAAATCTGGAGTTGAAAGTTATTTTGCTTTTGGAGATTAAAGTCGATGATCACCTTCTTCTGGCTTGAAAGGTTTCAGCAGAGAGATCTGCAGTCATTCTAATATTCTTCCCTTTGTAGGTAATAGATTTCTTGCATCTAGCTGCTTTCAGAAGTTTCTCCTTCATATTGACACTAGTGACGTTAATTATGATATGCCTGGGAGATGTCTTATTCAGATTGAGTTGTGCTGGGGTTCTGAAACTGTATGCTCTGGATTTCTGAATCTCTTGACATAGCTGGAAAATTTTCTTTCATAATTTCATGGAGAAGGGCTTCTGTGCCTTGAGCGGCCACTTCATCACTTTCAGGGACTCAGAAATCCTTTCTTCTACCTGCTTCACTCTGCTACTGAGGGATTCTACTGTGTTTTTCTGATCTTTGAGGGCTGCAAATTCTTGCTTCAGTGCATCAAAATCTTTGGTGATTTTGTCTTTAAATTCGTTACATTCTTGAGACAATTTTTGAATTTCTTCTCGAATTTCTAATTCTGACTTTTGAATTGCTCTTCAGATTTCTAATTCCAAATTTTCCTCCATTCTGCTAGTCTTGTTTGCAATCCAAATTCTGAATTCGATTTCTGACATTTTGGCCAGCTGTTTATGCATGGGATCTTCAGTTACATCTGCCATATCTTTCCCTGGGGTGGTTGATCTATTCTGGTTATTAATGTTACCAGAGTTTTTCTGCTGATTGCACCCCATGATTACTTTACACCATTTGATTTTTCCCCTGGAGCCTTGTCGAGGACCTGTGCAGTGCTACGGCCTGAGATGTTGGGGACCTATTTGATTTGGTGGGGCTAAGTGGTTCTGTCTTGTTTTCAGCTGGTCTCTGTTCTCCCCTAGTGAAACAGCTACTCTGGGTTGAAGTATCAGCTGTGGAGAAATACCAGCAATTATGTCACCCCGCCCCCCACAGGCAACGATTGGAAAAGGAAAATCAAACCTTCCTACAACCGCAGACCTGGGGCACCACTTGAATAGTCCTCAGGTGACTGGCTCAGTTCAAAAGGTCCTAATTAATTTTCTCAGTCAGCACCTGTCTCAGGTGGGAGAGTTTAAAAGGTCTCTGACAACTGGAACTCAGGGGTCTGGTGACAACTGAAATATGACTTGCTCTGGTGCTCCATGAAGTCCAGAGGACCCACCCAGCAAATAGATTAGTCTGGGAAGTTTCATGCCTCCTTCTCCACCTTGCAGCTCTGTCACACTCAGTCACTACTAGCCCTGCAGGGCTTTGACCCTGTAAGTTGTCTCCAGTGAGCAGTTACGCCACAGGTTTGCACCAGCCTAAATCACAAGGAAGTCTGTATCTGCTTAACCAGGCCACTGCTCTCTGCCTCTATCCAGCAGGGGGCAGTGAAGCCTTTCAACCTTGGGTGCTTGATGGAGGCTGGGAGGTATTCACTCAGTTCCAGCCCCACCCTTGATTGATGTTACTGGCAGAAAAGAACAACCCTGTGGTAGTTTGTTTCTGTCCCTGATAAATTCCTCTGCAGAAGAGGAGCTGATTTGAGTTCCCAGAACCTGCGCCTCAGGCCCTGTCTTTACTCCTGCAGGTTTGTATTCGCAGCACAGTTAGCTGTCATCTCTAGCCTCCTGTCCTCCTTTGTCTATTGGCTGATGATCCCCTGTGGGTCAGGTGCATCTTAGGCTCAGTAAAGCAGTCCTCTGGGTCAGCTCTGCCCTGGGAGTTTCCTGGCTCTGCGCATGCGTTTTCTAGCCCCTGTGTTCCACCCAGGCCAGTACCACCTCAGGCAAACCCTTTACTCACAGGGCCTATGTTTCAGTACCAGATCTGTTCCACAGTGGTTGCCATCTGAGAAGATGCCTGGCCTCCTCTGGTTGCCCAGGGAGACAGGGGGAGTGGCTTCTGGATATCCAGGGCTGGGCCTTGTTATTGCTAAAGACAGCTGCTGCTCTGCACCTCGGGGCACTGCCGCTCCAGCGTGATTCCCTTTTAGCCAACCCTGTCTCCTCACTCTCGTGCTGCAGAATCAGCACTGTCCAGCTGCAGTCCAGTTCCTGTCTACACCTCTCGAGAAACCACCCAAGAATCTGGACTCCTGGGGGACAGGCCTCCAGACCTCAGAGTGAGAGTGGAGGGAGTGCTGGGAGCTAAGAATTGCAGGTCGTAACACCAAGCTCATTGAGACCAAATGAGCAAATAAACAGATACAAAGACTACCATACACATGAGCCCATAGACGCACAAACAGATGGAGACACATATATGCAGACAACACCCATGACAACAACAAAAAACAACTACAATAAAAATAGTGATAGTCATGAAATAATTGAAAAAAAGAAAAAAGTGGTGTTCATAAAAAAGTTAAAAAAGAAGAAAGGAGAAATTAAAAATAGAAATAAAAAATAGATCTATAAAAATAATAAAAAATTAAAAATAGCTCCTCCAAGAAAATTGTGAGGAAAAAACAGAACAAAAAAAGAGAAAAGAAAAAAAAAGCACCAACCACAAAAATATTATTCTTGTATATATGTAGAAATATACATCTATAAGTATGATGTCGGAATCAACTTTTGTAGGAATATATTTATAATGCAATATACTTTCTGGACACTAGGTGGCTCTGTGAATGGTTCCCAGGCTTATACCTGATTCTCAGTTTATACTGTTACCATGGTAACCACCCTACCTGGCCGATTGCCATTTTGGAGTTTCTGTAAAAGTTTGTCACCTAACTATTGTGCAACCTCAGCTGCTCTGTTCCAGATAGCAGTCTTGTCCGACCTCCCCACTCAGTGCAGGAGTCCACGCTTCACAAATCTTTCCACTCTGCTCCCATGTTCTCCTGCAGACTGACGACTGCAATTGGCTGTGGGGGAGGGTGCTGCTGCTGGCTAGTGTGGCTGCTGGCAGGTCCCATGGCTGCTGAAGGTTCCCGTCGCTGCAGCCAGTTCCCACAGTTGGAGCGCTCGGGGACCTTATTCTCAGTTTTGTGGTTCAGATTTTCCCTTTTGAATTGGGACCTGCCAGTTCACAGTGCAGTCTGAACTGCCAGCCCCTTCTAACAGTCTCCACCAGGAATGCTCCCATCTATTTAATCACTCCTGTTGTTCCAGGGAAAGTCGTCCACCATTTCGGATAGTTCAATATGTCTGTTTCCCGGGCAGGATCCCTTCCCTTTAATTTTTCATTGGGTTGCCCAGCTCCCTGTGGTTTTGTGTGGCTCTCCTTTCAGGTGCCACCCTCAGCTCAGGAATAAATTTTAGTCAGTTGAGTTTTGCCAGTATTTGCAAGTTGCTGTCCTCTGTAAGGGAGGGGCCTACTGGCCAGCACGGCCAAGCAAGGAAAAATCTCTACAATGGAGTCTGTGGTTTTAAATTACCCCTCATATACAGCAATCTGCCAATTCACTGAGCATCTCCAGCTGTCCGTCCACACCACTAATCCATGTGTGGGAAAGGTCCAGACCCCTCTTCCTCTCACCTGATGACTTGGGAGAGGTGGGCTACACAGCCGTCCCGTCTGCCATCATGCTCCACCTCCCAATATGCCAAATTTATAGTTTAATTTGTATGTACTTAATTTTGCACAAATTTCCAAAGGGTACAGAAGCCTCACAGCAGGACATGGGGACTGGTCAAGACCTGCGGCAGAATACAGCAAGCAGAGGAAACTGTGGTGATAGTGTAACCCAGATACACATCCCTAGGAACCGGAAGTAAGAGGCCAGTGTCACCTCCATCCATACCTCGTTCTACTAGAAGCCTGGAGATGGGGAAATATCTCATCTCCATCTTTCTTTAAGGCTGCATAATATTCCATGGTGTACATATACCACAATTTATTAAGCCATTTATGGGTCTATGGGCACTTGGGCTTCTTTCATGGTTTAGCAGTTATGAATTGGGCAATAAGCATTCTGCAATAAACATTCTGTTACAAATATCTTTGTTATAATGTGATTTTTGGTCTTCTGGGTATATATCTAGTGGAGGAATGGTAGGATTGAATTGCGGGTCTATTTTTAGATTTCTAAGAGTTCTCCAAGGTTTGGTACTTTTTGTAGCACTTCCAATTGAGGCTGGGTATTTATTGGACCCAAATATTCATCTCTTTGAACATTTCTGTAGCAAAACAAGCAGGATGGGGACACTCGCCAGGAATGGGACAATGTCATCACAGCCCATTGTCTGTGAAGGCAATCTTCAAACCTCCTCTTAAATTCCAAAATCTGATTGGCCAAGCCCCAGTTACATAAAATTTTATCCAATGTCATCTCATCTGGGAGTCTTATTTCACTTTCTCAGACAGATATTTTTGTCCTTCAAGTAGATTATGAGCTATTTATAGTTAAGGGCTAGGTTTTATTCACAATTATATCCCTAGTTCTTGACAGCAGGCTTAATAAATGCCTGCAGATTGAATAAATGGGATGGTAAAGGTTCTGACCAGATTCATTGTCTGACTCTTTCCAATTCTGACCTTAGATGTGAAACCATAAGAGGTGTTTTCTTTTCACGAGGGGAGTGGTTTAAAACTATATAGTGGAATGCTTTTAGGCGGCCATGTCCTTTTTAGTACTTCACAAGCCCCAATATTCTGTCTCTGTGTGTATAGTATCATCTGTCTGACTCAGGGTCAAAGTTTTGGATTCTCCCATTCTGTCTTGGACTGACCTTCTATCACTCCACATTTCATGGTGTTTTCTAATCTTTCCTCCTTACCTTTACTTCGGGTATGCTTGTTATGAGTCTGATAAAGACCAAAGACATCATCCTATGTATATGAAGTTATAATCAATATAAGCATCTCCTCCATTAAGCCACTAGTAAGCCACACATGGAGAACCTTGGCCACACCATACCTAAATGGACAACTATCCTCTATGCTACCCAACCCTTATCACACACTGGACTATCATGGGAGCTAGAGGATGAGAAGATAAGAGAGATAAGCAGAAGAAAAAGGAAAAAAATCAGGAAACAAAGTGTTCCCTTTAAGGTTCATAGGGCAAGAAGCACAGGGAAGTCTATCTGGAAAGGGGCTTGCTCATGTGGTGAAATAATCAGACTTATGTGTCTGGAAAGATGACAAGTAATCAGAGGTATATCACAGAATTTTAGAATGACCTTATGATTTTCAAAGACACTGATAATAGAATGAAAAGATAAGCCATAGCCTGGGACAAAATATTTGCAAATTATATATCTAATAAATAGCTTGTATCCATAATATACAGATAATTCAACTTTAAGAAAACAAAAACCAAATTAAAAATAAGCAAAATATCTAAATAGATACTTCCTTAAAGAAAATTAAGGGATGGCAATAAAGCATATGAAAAAGTGGTCAACATCATTCATCATTAAGAAAATAAATATTAAATTCACAATGAGGTATCTCTAAATAACTACTAGAGTGGCTAACTTTAAAAGGAAAGAGCGTACCAAGGAAAGTGTGTAAAGAAGGTAAAGAAGGATAAAGAGGAACTGTTTGGAGGAATGTAAATTGCTGCAAGCTCTTTGGAAATTGTTTTGCAGTTTGTAGAAAAGCAAGTCCTTCCATATGATCCAGCACTCAACTCCTTCACAATTACCCAGGTCAAATGTTCATATTAACTTTATTTGTTAAAACTTGGAAAGAACACGAATGTCTTTCAAAAGGTGAATACTTACCAAGCAAATTGTAGTAAATGCGTACAATGGGATGCTACATATTAATAAAAAGTGAATTATTGATAGGCACAGCAATGTGGATGAAGCTCAAAGTATATATGCTAAGGAAAAGAAGCCAACCAAAAAATACTGTAAAATCACATCTATTCTTGGGGTATTTTTCTAAATGCCTCAAAGTCTGAAAGGTATTTAATTGTCCAGGTTGAAATTCTTGGCATAATGTACATTTTTAATACTTTTTTCTTTCCTTTACAAGTGGAAGAGCCATTTGCCATCATCTAAAAGCTCTCATTTGAAGGGATGGATACTTGTAAGCTATGGAGTTTTCCTGGACATGGAGTTTATTAAAACAAATGTAATAGGAAGGATATAATTACAATAAATTGAAAACCTTTTAACATCCACTATACTTTTTCTCTATATGACAATATAGATCAGAACAAAGATTGTAGGTACACATTTTTGTCTCACTAAAAATGAACAAAAATGGCTTAGGGGCCACTGGCAAGAGAATTCTTCATGAGATTCTTTCTTTCTTTTATGTTCTATTCTTTTATTAAGAGTGGGCTTATTTTCAATCTTCCCTACTTCATGCTCTCCTTGGGAATTATGAACCAAAGTTAAATCAAGTGTGAAGTTGAAGAAGGGAGAAATGAAGGTAAGGAATATTGGAGCTGCAAGTTGTAAGGCAGCCAGAAAAGTCTACCACTGAGATCCCACTTCAAGGCAGAACTGACCAGTTAGCACCAGGAGTGAGAACACAAAACATGCTTGACCTGCAGCGCCATCAGAATCCACCTCAGTGTTTGAACCAAGGCTGCTCACTTCATAGATAGTACCCAGCCAGGAGCTGAGCTCAGCATAGGTCCTAGGGCCTGGCTCTTTGTTCCCACTGAGGACCTCCTCTAATGGGCCATCTTTGCTCTTAACTCCCCCTTGGGTTGGCTAAGAATTATCAAATTTGTGTCACATTCACAAATGTGACACAAATTCAGAGAGCTTGTGGAAGCTCTCTGCCCCATTCATCTTCCTCCACCATTTTCTTTCACAAGTGCATTACAATCTGAATGCTTTCCCTGCTTAATTCTGTCTTCTCCTTTTTTATCTTTCACAGGTGTTACTCCTCAGTAAGTCATTTGTATTCTTAATTCAGTCTAAGCATCTGCTTCCGGAGGACGTGACTGACACATTGAAAAGTTAGGAACATATTATTGTTTAAAGCAAGGAGATAAGGTTTCCCAACGATAGCTGAGAAATTATAGAAAAGAAATGTTACATAAATGAAAGGGACATTTCAAAGTGCGAGTGAAAGGAACACTATCAATTCTCTCTTCAAGGTTTCTGATGGCTCCCTATTGCCTACAGGATGCACACAAGCCTGCTGAGTGAGTATCCTAAACAATCTGTGTCCATTCTTCTTACTAAAATTCCATTTTCATTCTCCTCTATACAAAGCAGCTGCTCTATTGACTTTCTACATAGACACAGACACAGAATTTCAGAGCTGTGAGTGGCAAAGTTTATATTATTTCCTTACTTATTTTGTAATAAGAAAATAGATACCTAGCCCACTGGTTAAACTCTCCCTCTTGCATATCCATCTCTCTTTCTTCTTTTTTTTTTAAAATGTAATATTTTATTTATTTATTTTTATTAAATCATAGCTGTGTACATTAGTATGATCATGGGGCACCATACACTTGGTTCATAGATCGTTTGACACATTCTCATCACACTAGTTAACATAGCTTTCATAGCATTTTCTTAGTTATTTTCCTAAGACCTTTCCATTCCACATTTACTAGGATTCACATATGCCCTTGTAAGATGCACCGCAGGTGTAATCCCATTAATCCCCCTCCCTCCACCTACCTCCCCCCTCCCCCCTTCCCTTTCCCCCTTCTACCTATTCTTAGTTTGTAACTGGGTTATAGCTTTCATGTGAAGGTCCAACATTAGTTTCATAATAAGGGTGAGTACATTGGGTGCTTTTTCTTCCATTCTTGAGACACTTTACTAAGAAGAATATGTTCCAGCTCCATCCATGTAAACATGAAAGAGGTAAAGTCTCCATCTTTTTTTAAGGCTGCATAATATTCCATGGTGTACATATACCACAATTTATTAATCCATTCATGGATCAATGGGCACGTGGGCTTTTTCCATGACTTAGCTGTAGGATAATATTTAGAAATAAACTTATCCTACATCAAGCACACAAAGTAAATTCAGTGTGAGTTTAAAATGACATGCTTTTCTTCCAGAGGCTTAAGACGCTTGGACCCCCCTGGGTTACTCACAGAATTAAGTTTTTTTGGAATTGTAAAAATTCCTTAGGCCTTTTCTCTGAAGCAGTACACCCCGTGAAGCCTGAGATCCAAGGGCATGCCACCCTTCCTCAGAGATACGGGCCAGAGGGTTGACATAATGTTAACAACATATTGTCAGAGGTCTATAGGTGCTCTGCCCTGAAGGAAGGTCACAGTCGTTACTTCATACTGAGTAAACTGAGTGAATGCTTGAAGATATTCTTCTATTAACTGTGTTCCCCTATAGCTGTTTTCATCTTTGTGCCCTGCTCGGAAAACTAGTCACTGTTTAGAGGAAGGGATTTACTATACAAGTGGTTACATTGATATGATAAATATTTCCTTTCAAGTTAAAATTCAGCTAATAGATAATGGATTAGGTGTGTACGTGACTGGAAGAGTATAAAACTTAAACTTGGAATAAAGAATTTTGCTATATGCCATCCCATGTTGTATAGTCTGTTTCTTGACTTAATAATTACAGGAGCGAGTTTACACCTACAGCAAAGCTGCTGCTCATTCGTGTTTCGGTGCACACAACATATTGGTGTAGTAGGCAGGATCAGGGGATTGTGAAGGAGCAGTAAGACTTTCTGGACACCGGGCTGGAGGACGGCCGCCTCCACCAGGACGCCTCAGAGAGATCTTTGCTGAAGCCGTTTGAGGTAAGCTTGAGAACCCTGTAACTGGGATGGTGCAATTGCCACACAGAGTACGTGGGACGTCTCCAGCATAACAAGAAACATGGGAGGGAATAATATGAGTCTTCAGCTCTCTTCTTCTTTGGAGGACCAGTATATTGCCATCTTAAAAACTCTGATTTCTGCCACTAAAATTCCGGTAAAAACCAGTAACCTGAGGGAAGTTTTCCATGTGGTTGTTAAGCATTGCCGCTGGTTTACACCAGACCAGAAAGTCCAGCTTAATTTAAAGGTCTGGAAGAAAGGGGGTCAGGCTCTGCGTCGTGCCCACCAAGAAGGCAATTTTATAAGTAGGGTAATATGGGTAACATATCAGCTGTTTCAGACATGTTCTGAGCAAGATTCTGAGACTGAGGATATTGGCGCTGACGAGTGTCCACCCCCGCCTCCTTTGTCCGAGCTGGGTCAGTAAGACCAGCCAGAATAGGTTGTGGAATATCTCAGAATAGGAACATGTATATGATATGCCACATTCCCATTCTAAATCCCAATCTGATAAGCCTCAAAGAAATATGTGGGTGACCTAATTAGTCTTAAAAGTGACGCAAAGACCTGTCCAGAATTAGTGGAAATGGCTGATGAATCAGCTCAAAAAGAGTCTGAGTTTGAACACCTTAAAAAGGTTATGGCTGAAAATTTTCATACAATGAATCAAAGAATTGCCTTCTTAGAAAAGAAGGGAGCTGCAATACTCTCCTCTAGAGCAAGCTCTAAAGCAGGTTCTTGTAAAGATGTGCTTCCACCTTACAAGCCTCTAACTCCTTCTGCACCAGCAGGTCCTATAGGCTGGAGGGAAGGCCCCTTCTATCCTGTGTGGCCTAATCCTCCAGATACACGCTTCACAGCATGTTATCGCTTTCCTTTAGATATTTCTGAATTGGCTATATCTAATGAAAACTCAGTTCAAATTTCAGAATCGGGTAATAATAAAGAGCCTATTATACAAGCATATCCTGTTTTCAGGGAAATTCAAGAGAATGGTCAATCAGGAGTTGCTCAGCATGCTCCTATACAAATAAAATTTTTAAGAACAATGAAAGATGCCGTTTTGGTCTATGGACCCACGTCACCCTTCGTAATTGGCATTTTAAATTCATATTGCACAAATCATATTTTTATTCCTGCTGACTGGGAAACTTTAGCTCATACTACCTTGAGCCCTGGTCAGTTTTTACAATTCAAGGCTTGGTGGCTGGAAGAGGCAACTTTGCAAAACCGAGCTCAGGGAACTCCAGTTAACTGTTTAATGGGTACTGGCCCTGCGGCTGACATTCACCAACAGCTGCAATTAACACAAGATTTATTAATGCAGGTTAAAGATGTTTGTATTAGAGCTTGGCAAAGACTAGAGGAAAAAGATGGGGTTAAACAATTTTTTACAAAAATCATGCAAGCAAACAATGAACCATACTCTGAATTTGTAGCTAGACTTCAGACAGCAATTGAAAGATCTGTTTCTGGAGAACAGGCCAGACAGGTGCTTCTATTACAATTAGCATTTGAGAATGCCAATTCAGATTGTAAGTTAGCCCTGAACCCCGTCAAGAATCAGGACAATGTTTCCATTGAACAATATCTCCGCACTTGTAGGGATATTGGTTCTGGAGCATTTCAGGCAAAGCTTAATGCTGCCGCCTTGGCGGAGGCACTTAATGGGACTAAAAAGGGCAAAATGTTTTAATTGTGGGAAAATAGGGCATCTGCGTTCTGAATGTCGTAAGGCTAAAATTGAGAGTACTTCAGCTGTGGTAGCTCAGGATATTAAGCTGCAAGCACCTGGCCTATGCCGCCGTTGTGGAAAAGGTAAACATTGGACTAATGAATGTAGCTCTGTTAGAGATAAAGATGGCAAACTCCTGCCGCCCAAAGTAGAATTTATTCCAGCTCAGGAATCAAAAACGGGATATCAGGCCCAGCTTGGGGCCTGAAAACAAATTCGAGCAATCAAGGTCCATTTCCAGTGGACAATGGGGTAACACATGCACAGGCGAATCAGAACAATTAATTGAAATAGAGCCTGTGAAATTACATGTCCAAGATCTCTTTCATGCAACTCAAGGAAGTGCAGCATTAGACATACCAATACTATATGAGGAAGAAATCTTAGCTGGACAAAAACCTAGAAAACTTCAGACTGGAATATATGGCCCTATTCTACCAGACTCTGTGGTACTTATTTTAGGTAGAAGCAGTTTAACAATGGAAGGTTTGAACATACATCCTGGAGTTATCGATTCTGATTTTCAAGGGGAAATTATGCTTATGGCTTCTTCTCCTCAAAATATAAAATTAAAAGCTGGTCAAAGAATTGCACAAATTTTAATGCTGCCCTATCATAAAGGACAGGCCGCTCCCGTAAAGCGGGAAGGTGGCTTTGGCAGCACAGGAAAACGGGTTTTTTGGCATACTTTCCTTAATGACTCTAGACCTTAGTGTACAGTAACTTTTGCTGACAAAATAACAATTACTGGACTAGTAGATTCAGGAGCTGATGTTTCGATAATTGCTTCTTACATGTGGCCTAAGGGCTGGCCAAAAAAGAAAATCGAGGCTACTTTTGTTGGTATGGGAACTTTAACGGATATTGAACAAAGTACAAATATTTTAAACTGCTCTGGCCCCGAGGGTCAGAAAGCTCAAATACGCCCTTATGTGGCTCCTATTGCATTATCTATTTGGGGCAGAGATCTTTTACAACAGTGCGGAGCTATGATTATTATTCCAACTATTTCCGAACCAGCCAAGACTATAACGATGAATATGGGTTATAATCCCATTGACCCCACTCCTACTTTAAAACCTGAAATTGTAAGAATGGGAAATGACAAAACTGGACTAGGCTTGCTTGCTCTTCATGAGGGTTTTATATAGAGGCTCCTGTTCAGCGCTTCGCCCTGCCGTTAAAATAGTTAACAGATAAACCAATATGGGTTGAACAGTGGCCGCTCCCTTATGAAAAATTAGAAGCACTTCATAATATAGTTCAAGACCAGTTAAAAGCAGGCCATATAATGCCCAGTACCAGTCAATGGAATAGCCCAGTATTTCTAGTAAAAAAGAAATCTGGGAAATGGAGAATGGTGACTGATTTAAGATGAATCAATGCAATTATTTCTCTGATGGGAAACTCCCAATCTGGAATACCTAACCCATCTCTAATGCTGATCCATTATCTGTTTTTATAGTTTCAGGTTTGCTCATAATAGCAAAGCATTCTAATAGATGTGTAGTAACAGCATCTGCTTTTTCTGATGATAATGCTGTTGCCCATGAAAAATGAGAATAAGTATCTAAGTATGATGTACATATTTTGCCTTACCAAATTCTGGAAATTGAGTCACATCCATCTTGCCATAGTTGATTAGATTTCAATCCTCTAGGATTAACTCCCTTGGGTAAAGGAGGTGCTACTAAAAGTTGGCAAGTGAGGCAAGATCCGACTATGGCTCTGGCAGAGTGCCAAGTGATGCCATGTCTCTGTTTTAATGATCTTGCATTAGAATGATGAATATTATGTTCTTGTTGGGCAGTAAGTACTGACCCTATTAATTGATCTACCATATGATTGCCTTCTGATAAAGGTCCGGGTAATCCTGTATGGGCTCTAATATGTGTAATATAAATACCTTTTACTCTGGCTCTTACTAACTTTTGTAGTTTGTGAAACAACAAATTTAATTGTGAATTATTTTCAGTTAAAGTAACAGTCTCAATGTTTTGTACTACAATTGTACAAAAGATTGAGTCACTAATAATATTTATCTCTCAATCTGGATAATCACTTAGTAGCATTAGTATAGCAAATAATTCAGCTTTCTGAACAGATTGATAAGGAGACTGTTCGACCTTTTGTATTTTTTCTCTTATATATCCTGCAATTCCTTTCTTGTTAGCATCAGTATAAAAAGTGAGAGCATTATCTAACGGATGTTCTTTAATAACTTTTGGTAATATCCAATTTTTTTTTTTAAGAAATTGAATTCTTTTATCCTTAGTATAATGGTTATCTATAATTCCTAGGTAATCTGAAAGAGCGATTTGCCATTCAATGTTGAAGATAAATAAATTATTAATTTGAGAATTAGTGAGAGGCACAAATATTTTTTCTGGGTCTTTACCAATTAATTGTCTAAGTCTTTGACATACTTTTAAAATTATTGCGGCTATTTTGTATATATATGTCTCTATTTTCTTAACTGTCTTGTTAGGTAGAAAACACCATTCTATAAAATTATTTTCTTCTGTTAACAGTCCAGAAGGAGAATGATTGGAAGGAAACACATATAAATAAAAATGACCAACTTCATCAATTCTATCTATCTGAGATTGCTGGATATGCTGTTCTATCCACTGTAATTCTTTTTCTGCCTCAGCAGTTAATACTCTAGGGCTTTTTAAATCAGCTGGTCCTTCTAAAGTTGCAAACAAATTTTTTTAGAGCATATGTGGGAATTCCTAAACTAGGTCTAATCCAATTTATATCTCCTAATAGTTTTTGAAAATCATTCAGAGTTTTTAAAGTATCTCTTCTAATAGTTACTTTTTGTGGAATTATTTTTTGTCTAGTTATTTTATATCCTAAATACTCCCATGGACTTGTATACTGTATTTTGTCCTCAGAAATTACAAGTCCAAACTGCTGGCAGTTTTTCTTTACAGCTTCAAACATCTGTTGTAACTTTTCCTTATCAGGGCTAAGATATCATCCATAGCCCCCCTTCTCTCAAATCTGCCATCCCTCCCTTCTCTCTCCCTCCACTCCGGCCGCAGCCTGGGGCGCGGATGCCTGCCCGCCGCCTGCTCTCTCTACAAGAAGGGCTGCTCCTCCAGGCTGCGCGGCTCCTGGCTAACTCCCGTCAGTGTGGAGCAACCGGCCTGGCTGGGGAGCGCAGAGATTTGAGATCATCTGTTCAAAGACTTTTGTTGGGAGGCGGAGCAAGATGGCAGCTGAGTAACAGCTTCCTTGCATCTGGGCACCGTGAGTCTGGGGAGATAGGACTCCAGGCATCTCTGGCTGGTGGGATCTGACTATCATCGCCCCTAAGAGGATACAGGGAGTCAGCGAGAGACTTCTGGACCCCAAGAGGAGGACTAAAACAGTGGAAAACCGGCAAGTGGTCGCGTGTGTTCAATCCATCTAAACCCACCTGCAACTGTAAAGTTCAGTAGCAGCGAGACTGCAAACCAGAAAGGCCTTACCTGTGAACTGTTTTGGTGTCTTTGGACTTGGCAGTCAGCTGAACTGCCTCGGGGAGAGCCTGAGCAGGAGTGCAGAGAAATTTGGCCTTTGTCTAGGGCCCCAGTCTGAGCCGCTGAGCCAGACAGAGCTAATAGTGTTTGGCTCTGGGTCACAGGCAGCCATTGTTAGCGATCTGCCCCAGCAAGCTCCGCCCTCAGGGTCGCAGAGCTGGAATTGGGTGGGAGCTGGTAACCCAGTAAACAAGTAGCCTCAGGGCAAGGTCTGAGCCGCCTTGCAGCCCTAACCCTCGGGGGCAGAGGGAGACCAGTTTTGGCACACAGGGTAAGTGGATAGCCACTTCAGCAGTGATTTCAGCGACAAGCACTTCCCTGGAAAAGCTTCTGCTCAGTAAGTGAAGAAGTTCAAAGTGCCTTTTAAGTGGGCTGAAGAGAGATTTAGGGTGTCTACCTGCTGGGGTTTGAGAAACTAGCAGCCTCCAGTCCTATCAGAACTGTGATTAACATCTCATACCCCAGAAGACCACGTGTTGCGCAGACAATATTCAATAACATATACATACTGCTTTGTTTTTGGTTGTGTTTTTTTTTTGTTTGTTTTGTTTTTTGGTTTGGTTGTTTTTTTGTTTATTTTGATCTTGTTGATTGTTGTTTTGTTTTTTAAGTTCACCTTTTCCATACAGATCCTTTTTCTTTCTCAATTTTTCCAGTTTAATAATAATTTCCCATTGCTGCCTATTTCAATAATTAGAAATTCATTTTTGTTAGTGTTTCTACCACTATTATTTGGTTTTTCCAGCCAATTTTATCCCATAAAGTTTTCTGTTTGCTTGTTTTGGTTTGATTTATAGCATTTTTGTCTTTCCTCTCTACTTGGTAGGAGGTGGGGTACTGTGTCTGATCAGGTTAGCAAAGAGCTGCTGACCTCAAGGGAACCACCCAACTGGGCAACCCCAGAAGGTGGTTTGTTTTTTAAGGGTGTATCAAAGTACCCTACTGTACACCTCTATTGCTCTATCTCCCTCTTTCCATGCCTCTCTTCTTTTTGTCAATATTCCTTTTACCCACGCCCTCTCCTTTCTCTATTTTTCTTTTTTTTTTCTTATCACTCAGTCCTCCTTTCTTTCATCCCTTTTTTGCTCTTCAACCTTCTCACCCTTCTGGTCCTGTAACCCTTAGTCCACAGGCATGAGAACTTAAAGAGCAAGAGGAAGTGAAAGGAAAATTAGGGCAAGGAAACAGATAAAAGAAATCACTCATGAGGAAGAATCAGCAGAAAACTCCAGGCAACATGAATAACCAGTCCAGAAAAACCCCACCAAGGGAGCATGAGGTAGCTACTACAGAGGATTCCACCTATACAGAAATGTTAGGAATGACAGAAAGGGAATTTAGAATACACATGTTGAAAACAATGAAAGAAATGATGGAAACAATGAAGGAAACTGCTAATAAAGTGGAAAATAACCAAAAGGAAATACAAAAATGGAATCAAATAAGAGATGAACGATATGAAGAATATAAAAAGGACATAGCAGAGCTGAAGGAAATGAAACAGTCAATCAGGGAACTTAAAGATGCAATGGAAAGTATCAGCAACAGGTTAGACCATGCAGAAGAAAGAATTTCAGAGGTAGAAGACAAAGTTTTTGAGATAACTCAGATAGTAAAAGAGGCAGAAAAGAAGAGAGAGAAAGCAGAATGTTCACTGTCAGAATTATGGGACTTTATGAAGCGTTCCAACATACAAGTTATAGGAATCCCAGAAGGGGAAGAAGAATGCCCCAGAGGAATGGAAGCCATACTAGAGAATATTATAAAAGAAAATTTCCCAAATATCACCAAAGATTTTGACACACTGCTTTCAGAGGGCTATCGGACCCCAGGTCGCCTCAACTCTAACCGAGCTTCTCCAAGACACATTGTGATGAACCTGTCCAAAGTCAAGACAAAAGAAAAGATTCTGCAAGCTGCCAGGAGTAAGTGTCAGTTGACCTACAGGGGCAAATCCATCAGAGTGACCACAGACTTCTCTAATGAAAATTTCCAAGCAAGGAAACAATGGTCATCTACCTTTAATCTACTTAAACAGAACAATTTTCAGCCCAGAATTCTGTACCCTGCTAAGCTAAGCTTCAAAATTGACGGAGAAATCAAATCATTTACGGATATACAAACATTGAGGAAATTCGCCACAACAAGACCAGCTCTACAGGAAAAACTTCAACCTGTTCTGCACACTGACCACCACAATGGATCAGCAGCAAAGTAAGAACTCAGAAATTAAAGGACAGAACCTAACCTCCACACTGATGCAAAAGATAAAACTAAGCAATGGACTCTCACCAAATAAGACGAATAGAATACTACAACACTTATCAATTATCTCAATAAATGTTAATGGCTTTAATTCCCCACTGAAGAGACATAGAATGGTTGACTGGATTAAAAAACACAAGCCATCCATCTGCTGTCTGCAAGAAACACACCTGGTTTCAAAAGCCAAATTAAAGCTCCGAGTCAAAGGTTGGAAGGCAATTTTTCAGGCAAATGGAATTCAGTAGAAAAGAGGAGTTGCAATCCTATTTTCAGATACATATGGATTTAAAGCAACTAAAGTCAAAAAAGACAAAGATGGTCACTTTATATTGGTCAAGGGAAAAATTCAACAAGAAGACATTTCAATTCTAAATATCTATGCACCCAATTTAAATGCTCCCAGATTCTTGAAACAGACCTTACTCAGTCTGAGCAATATGATATCTGATAATACCATAATAACAGGGGACCTTAACACTCCTCTTACAGAGCTGGACAGATCCTCTAAACAGAAATTAAACAAGGATATAAGAGATTTAAATGAGACCCTAGAACAACTGTGCTTGATAGACGCATATAGAACACTCCATCCCAAAGATAAAGAATATACATTCTTCTCATCACCCCATGGAACAGTCTCCAAAATTGATCATATCCTGGGACATAAAACAAATATCAACAGAATCAAAAGAATTGAAATTTTACCTTGTATCTTCTCAGACCATAAGGCACTAAAGGTGGAACTCAACTCTAACAAAAATGCTCGACGCCACCAAATGGCATGGAAATTAAACAATCTTCTGTTGAGTAACAGATGGGTGAAGCAAGAAATAAAACAGGGAATCATTAACCTCCTTGAGCATAACAACAATGAAGACACAAGCTACCAAAACCTGTGGGATACTACAAAAGCAGTTTTGAGAGGAAAATTCATCGCTTTAGATGCCTACATTCGAAAAACAGAAAGAGAACACATCAACAATCTCACAAGAGATCTTATGGAATTGGAAAAAGAAGAACAATCTAAGCCTAAACTCAGTAGAAGAAAAGAAATATCCAAAATCAAATCAGAGATCAATGAAATTGAAAACAAAAGAATCATTCAGAAAATTAATGAAACAAGGAGTTGGTTTTTTGAAAAAATAAATAAAATAGATAAACCATTGGCCAGACTAACGAGGAATAGGAAAGTAAAATCTCTAGTAACCTCAATCAGAAATGATAAAGGGGAAATAACAACTGATCCCACAGAGATACAAGAGATCATCTCTGAATACTACCAGAAACTCTATGCCCAGAAATTTGACAAAGTGAAAGAAATGGATCAATATTTGGAATCACACCCTCTCCCTAGACTCAGCCAGGAAGAAATTGAGCTCCTGAACAGACCAATTTAAAGCACTGAGATCAAAGAAACAATAAAAAATCTTCCAACCAAAAAATGCCCTGGTCCAGATGGCTTCACTCCAGAATTCTATCAAAACCTCAAAGAAAAGCTTTTTCCTGTACTGCAGAAACTATTCCAAAAAATTGAGGAAGAAGGAATCTTCCCCAACACATTCTATGAAGCAAACATCACCCTGATACCAAAACCAGGAAAAGACCCAAACAAAAAGGAGAATTTCAGACCAATCTCACTCATGAATATAGACGCAAAAATTCTCAGCAAAATCCTAGCCAATAGATTACAGCTTATCATCAAAAAAGTCATTCATCATGATCAAGTAGGCTTCATCCCAGGGATTCAAGGCTGGTTTAACATACGCAAGTCTATAAACATTATCCACCATATTAACAGAGGCAAAAGTAAAGATCACATGATCCTCTCAATAGATGGAGAAATAGCATTTGATAAAATCCAGCATCCTTTTCTAATTAGAACACTGAAGAGTATATGCATAGGTGGCACATTTCTAAAACTGATTGAAGCTATCTATGACAAACCCACAGCCAATATTTTACTGAATGGAGTAAAACTGAAAGCTTTTCCTCTTAGATCTGGAACCAGACCAGGTTGTCCTCTGTCACCTTTACTATTCAACGTAGTGCTGGAAGTTCTAGCCAATACAATTAGGCAAGACAAGGAAATAAAGGGAATCCAAATGGGAGCAGAGGGGGTCAAACTCTCCCTCTTTGCTGATGACACGATCTTATACTTAGAGAACCCCAAAGACTCAACCACAAGACTCTTAGAAGTCATCCAAAAATACAGTAATGTTTCAGGATATAAAATCAATGTCCACAAGTCAGTAGCCTTTGTGTACACCAATAACAGTCAAGATAAGAAGCTAATTAAGGACACAACTCCCTTCACCATAGTTTCAAAGAAAATGAAATATCTAGGAGTATACCTAACGAAGGAGGTGAAGGACCTCTATAAAGAAAACTATGAAATCCTCAGAAAGGAAATAGCAGAGCATATTAACAAATGGAAGAACATACCATGCTCATGGATGGGAAGAATCAACATTGTTAAAATGTCTATACTTCCCAAAGCAATCTACCTATTCAATGCCATTCCTATCAAAATACCAACATCGTAGTTTCAAGATTTGTAAAAAACGATTCTGGATTTTTTTGGAACCGGGAAAAACCCCGTATAGCTAAGGCATTTCTCTGTAACAAAAATAAAGCTGGGGGCACCAGCATACCAGATTTTAGTCTGTACTACAAAGCCATAGTGCTCAAGACAGCATGGTACTGGCACAAAAACAGAGACATAGACACTTGGAATCGAATTGAAAACCAAGAAATGAAACTAACATTTTACAACCACCTAATCTTGATAAACCAAACAAGAACATACCTTGGGGGAAAGACCCCCTATTCAATAAATGGTGTTGGGAGAACTGGATGTCTACATGTAAAAGACTGAAACTGGACCCACACCTTTCCCCACTCACAAAAATTGATTCAAGGTGGATAAAGGACTTAAATTTAAGGCATGAAACAATAAAAATCCTCCAAGAAAGCATAGGAAAAACACTGGAAGATATTGGCCTGGGGAAAGACTTCATGAAGAAGTCTGCCATGGCAATCGCAAAAACAACAAAAATAAACATATGGGACTTCATTAAACTGAAAAGCTTCTGTACAGCTGAGGAGACAATAACCAAAGCAAAGAGACAACCTACACAATGGGAAAGGATATTTGCATATTTTCAATCAGACAAAAGCTTGATAACTAGGATCTATAGAGAACTCAAATTAATCCACATGAAAAAAGCCAACAATCTCTTATATCAATGGGCAAGAGACATGAATAGAAGTTTCTCTAAAGATGACAGACGAATGGCTAACAAACATATGAAAAAATGTTCATCATCTCTGTATATTAGAGAAATGCAAATCAAAACAACCCCAATCATCTAACCCCAGTGAGAATGGCCCACATCACAAAATCTCAAAACTGCAGATGCTGGCGTGGATGTGGAGAGAAAGGAACACTTTTACACTGCTGGTGGGACTGCAAACTAGTACAACCTTTCTGGAAGGAAGTATGGAGAAACCTCAAAGCACTCAAGCTAGACCTCCCATTTGATCCTGCAATCTCATTACTGGGCATCTACCCAGAAGGAAAGAAATCCTTTTATCATAAGGACACTTGTAGTAGACTGTTTATTGCAGCTCAATTTACAATCGCCAAAATGTGGAAACAGCCTAAATGCCCACCAACCCAGGAATGGATTAACAAGCTGTGGTATATGTATACCATGGAATACTATTCAGCCATTAAAAAAAATGGAGACTTTACATCCTTCGTATTAACCTGGATGGACGTGGACGACATTATTCTTAGTAAAGCATCACAAGAATGGAGAAGCATGAATCCTATGTACTCAATTTTGATATGAGGACAATTAATGACAATTATGGTTATGGGGGGGAAAACAGAAAGAGGGAAGGAGGGAAGTGGGTGGGTCCTTGGTGTGTGTCACACTTTATGGGGGCAAGACATGATTGCAAGAGGGACTTTATCTAACAATTGGGCAGCCTTGTCTGGTTCCTGATCTCAGTGGAAATGATTCCAATTTAATTCCATTCATTATGATATTGGCTGTGGGTTTGCTGTAGATGGTCTCTATCAGTTGAAGAAATGTCCCTTCTATATCAATTTTCTTAAGTGTTCTGATCATGAATGCATGTTGGATGTTATCAAATGCTGTTTCTGCATTGAGAGAATCATATGGTCTTTGTTTTTTAATTTGTTTATGTGTTGAATTATATTTATAGATTTACGTATATTGAACCAGCCTTGAGACCCTGGGATAAAACCCACTTGGTCATGATGTATGATTTGTTTGATACGTTGCTGGATTCTGTTTGTTAGAATCTTGTTGAATATTTTTGCATCTATATTCATTAGTGATATTGGTCTATAATTTTCTTTTCTTGTTGGGTCTTTTCCTGGTTTGGGGATCAGGGTGATGTTTGCTTCATAGAACGTGCTGGGTTGTCTTCCTTCATTTTCTACCTTTTGGAACAGGTTGAGTAATATAGGTACTAATTCCTCTTTAAAGGTTTGGTAGAATTCTGATGTGAAACCATCTGGTCCCGGGCTTTTCTTTTTGGGGAGCTTTTGTATGGTTGATGTTATTTCTGAACTTGATATGGGCCTGTTCAACATTTCCACTTGATTTTGGTTAAGTCTTGGAAGGTGATGTGCTTCCAAGTAGCGGTCAATTTCCTTCAGATTTTCGTATTACTGAGGGTAAAGTTTCTTGTAATATTCATTAAGGATTTTTTTGATTTCTGAGAAGTCTGTTGTTATTTCGCCTTTGTTATTTCTGATTGATGAGATTAGAGATTTTACTCTTTTTTTCCTGATTAGGTTGGCCAAAGGTTTATCTATTTTGTTGACCTTTTCAAAAAACCAGCTTTTTGATTTATTGATCTGTTGTATTATTCCTTTCTTTTCAATTTAATTTAGTTCTGCTCTGATTTTGGTTATTTCTTTTCTTCTACTGGATTTGGGGTTGGAGTGTTTTCCATTTCCAGTGTCTTTAGATGTCCCATTAAGTTGCTTACTTCCTCTCTTTCTGTTCTCCTGAGGAAGGCTTGCAGTGCTATAAATTTCCCTCTTAGAATTGCCTTTGTGGTGTCCCAGAGGTTCTCATAGTTCATGTCTTTATTGTTGTTTTGTTCCAGAAATTTGGCAATTTCCTTCTTGATCTTATCTCTGACCCAGCTATCATTCAGCATAAGGTTATTTAACTTCCATGTTTTTGTATGTGTATGCAGATTTCCTGTTGTTACTCATCTCAAGTTTTATTCCTGATGGTCTGAGAAGGTGCAAGGAATAATTTCTATTCCTTTAAATTTACTGAGGTTAGACTTGTGACCTAAGATGTGATCAATTCTGGAGTAAGTTCTGTGGGCTGATGAGAAGTATGTGTATTTAGTTTTGTTGGGATGAAATGTTCTGTAGATGTCTGCTAAATCTAAATGCTGGGTGGTTAGATTTAAATCCAGAATTTCTTTACTCAGCTTTTTGTTGGAGGATCAATCCATCACTGCCAAAGGAGTGTTAAAATCTCCGACTATTATATAGTTGGAGGAAATCAAGTTGCTCATGTCTGTTAGAGTTCTCTTATAAATTGAGGTGCATTCTGGTTGGGTGCATAGATATTAATAATTGAAATCTCATCATATTGAGTCTTACCCTTAACAAATATGAAGTGACCATTTTTGTCCTTCCTTACTTTTGTTGGTTTAAATCCTATTGTATCCGCAAATAAAATTCCAACTCCTGCTTTTTTCTGGTTACGATTTGCCTGAAATATGGATGACCATCCTTTCACCCTGAGTCTGTATTTGTCTTTTAAGTTAAGATGTGACTCCTGTATGCAACAAATGTCTGGCCTGAGTTTTTGTATCCAGTCAGCTAACCTATGTCTCTTTAGAGGGCAGTTTAAGCCATTCACATTAATGGAGAATATTGATAAGTTTGGTGAAATTTGTGGTATTGAGTTTTTCGAAAGTCCAGTGGGCATTTTTAATCCTTTTGCCATTGTGGAAGTTGGAGTTTGATCCGAAGTTTCTGAGTGAGTTTACTTTTGTGGTAGAGGATTGGGTTGGTTATTATGGAGGATAGGTCTGAGAATATCCTGAAGAGCTGGTTTGGTTATGGCAAATTTCTTTAGCATATGTATGTCATTAAAGTATTTAATTTCTCCGTCATAAATGAAACTCAGTTTAGCTGGGTACAGGATCCGGGGTTGAAAGTTATTTTGCTTGAGGAGATTAAACGTTGATGACCACCCTCTTCTGGCTTGAAAATTTCAGCAGAGAGATCTGCAGTCATTCTAGTGTTCTTCCCTTTGAAGGTAATAGATTTCTTTTGCCTGGGCTGCTTTGAGAATTTTCTCCTTCATATTAACTTTAGTGAAGTTAATTATGATATGCCTGGGGGATGTCTTATTGGGGTTGAGTTATGCTGGGGATCTTAAGCTATCTGCTATCTGAATTTCAGGTTCTCTAGGCATGTCTGGAAAATTCTCTTTCATAATTTCATGCAGAAGATCCTCTGCGCCCATTGAGGCCACTTCATCTGTTTCAGGAATTCCTATGAGTTGGATATTTGCCTTCTTCGAGTTGTCCCAGAGCTCTCTGAGTAAGTGATCCATTTTTGTTCTCCATTTCTCTTCCTCTTTGAGAGTTTGGGAGTGTTGAAAGGCTTTATCTTCGATGTCGGAGATCCTTTCTTCTGCTTTGTCCATTCTGTTGCTAAGGGATTCTACTGTATTTTTCATATCTTTGAGGGCTGCAAATTCTTGTTTCAGTGTGTCTAAGTCTTTGGTGGTTTTGTCTTAAATTCGTTAAATTCTTGACACAGCTTTTGAATTTCTCCACAAATTCCTAATTTCATTTTGTTAATCTTGTTTGCCATCCAAATTCTGAATTCGATTTCTGACATCTCAGCCAGTTGTTTGTGAATGGGATCTTCAATTACATCTACCGAATCTTTCCTTGGGGGGTTGATCTATTCTGGTTTTTCATGTTACCAGAGTTTTTCCACTGATTCCACCCCATGATTGTTTTACTCCCTTTGATTTTCCTCTGGTGGTTTGTCGAGGACCCGTACAGTGCTGTGGCCTGAGAACCTGGGGCCCTGTTTGGTGTAGAGGGGCTAAGTGGTTCTGTCTTGTTTTCAGTTGGTTTCTATGTGACCCTAGTGAAACAGTTACTCTGGGTTGAAGTTCTCAGCTGTGGAGAAATACCAGCAATTAAGTCACTGCACCCACCACAGGGAACAAATGGAAAAGGAAAATCTAACCTTCCTACAACCACACACCGAGGGCACCACCTGGATAGTCCCCAGGTGAGTGACTCAGTTCAAAGGTCCAAGTCAATTGTCTCCATCAGCAGCTGCCTTGGGTGGGAGAGTTCAAGAGGTCCCTGGGAACTAGATCACAGGGGTCTGGTGATTGCTCTAAAATGGCTTGGTCCAGTGCTGCATGGAGTCAGGAAGAGCCACCAGTAAATAGATCAGTCTGGGAAGATTGATACCTCCTTCCCCACCTTGCAGCTCTGTCACACCCAGTCGCTGCTAGCTCCACAGGGCTGTGACCCAGTCAGTTTTCTGCAGTAAGCAGATACTCCAGGGGTTTGCACCTGCCTAAGTCACAAGGTAGTCTGTGTCTGCTCGACTAGGCCGCTATTCTCTGTCTTTATCCAGCAGGGGGTGGTGTGGCCTGTCAACCTCGGGCACTTGATGTAGGCTGGAGGTGTTCACTCAGTTCCAGCCCCACCCTTAGTTTATGTTACTGGGTGAAGGGAACAACCCTGTGGGAGTTTGTTTCTGACCTTGCCAGATTCCTCTGCAGAGGAGAGGCTGATTTGAGTTCCCAGAACCTGTGCCTCAGGCCCTGTCTTTAGTCCTGCATGTTTGTATTTGCAGCACAATCAGTTGTTGGCTGTAACCTCTTGGCCTCCTTTGTCTATAGGCTGGTGGACCCCTAAGGGCCAGGTGCGTCTTAGGCTCAGTAGAGCAGTCCTCTGGATTAGCCCCACCCTGGGAGTTTCCCGGCTCTGCAGGTGTGTTTTCTAGTCCCCATGTTCCACCCAGGTCGGTACTGTCTCAGGAATACCCTTTACTCACGGGGCCTATGTTTCAGTCCCAGGTCTGTTCCCTGGTGGTTGCCATCTGAGAAGATGCTCAGCCTCATCTGGTTGCCCAGGAAGACAGGAGGAGAGGCTATGGGATATCTAGGGGTGGGCCTTGTTATTGCTGAATACAGCTGTTGCTCTGCACCTCGGGGCACCACTGCTCCAGTGTAATTCCCTCTCAACCGACCGTCGTGTTCTCGCTCCTTTGCTACAGAGTCAGCACTAGCCAGCTGCAGTCCAGGTCCTGTCTACACCTCTCGAGAGTTCACCCAAGAATCTGGCCTCCTGGGGGTACAGGTCTCCAGACCACGGAGTGAGAGTGGACGGGAGTGTTAGGAGCTCAGAGTTGCAGGTCATAACACCAAACTCATTGAGACCAAATGAACAAATAAACAGATACAAAGGTTACCACGCACATGGGCCCATAGATACAGAGACAGACAGAAACACATAGACATACAGGCAACAACCACAACAACAGCAATATAAGAACAACTGCAATAAAAATAGTGATAATCATAAAATAATTGAAAGAAAGGAAAAAAAGAGAGAAAAAAGTGGTGTTAGAAGGAATGTTAAATGAGAAGAAAGAAGAAATTAAAATTAGAAGACATAGAAATAAAAAATCTATATAAAAAGTAATAATAAAAAATTATCGAAATCTCTTCTAAGAAAATGGTGAGGGAAAAACAGACAAAAACAAAACAACAACAACAACAATAAAACATGAAAACCCAAAACAAAACAAAACAAAACAAAACAAAGGCACCAACTACAAAAATATTCTTGTGTGTAGAAATATACCTATAAATATCTATATGTTTGCTGTAGGGATCATTTTTCGTAGGAATATATTCATACTGCAATATACACTCTGGACACCATGTGGCGCTGTGAGTGGTTCCGAGACTTATACCTGATTTACAGTTTATACCGTTACCATGGTAACCACCTTCCATGGCCAATCGCCATTTTGGAGTTTCCGTAAAAGTTTGTCGCCTAAGAATTGTGCAACCCTGGCTGTTCTTTTCCAGACAGCAATCGCGACCAACCTTCCCACTCAGTGCAGGTGTCCACACTTCCTAAGTCCCTCCACTCTGTTTCCAGGTTCCCCCATAAACTGGCGACTGCAATCAGCCATAAGGGGAGCGGTGCTGAGTTCGGGCCGTCTTTGGCGGGCTCGCGGCTCTATCTCCTATAGCTGGTTCCCGAGGCTTCAGCAGCCAAAGCCGGTCCACGGCTTCAGTAGCTTCGTGGCTCTAGAAGCCAAAGCCGGGTCCTAGGCTTCAAGCCTGTTCCCGTGGTTGGAGCACTTGGGGGACTTATTCTGAGTTTTATGGTTCAGAGTTTTCCTTTTGGATGGGTGCCCACCAGTTTGCTGGGCAGCCTGAACTGCCAGCCCCCTCCAACACCTGGGGGAAAGGTACCCGCCCTTTTGGGTAGTTCAAAATGTCTGTTTCCCGGGCAGGATCCCTTCCCTTCAATTGTCCAACAGTTTGCCCAGCTCCCTGTGGTTTTGAGTGGCTCTCCTTTCGGATGCCTCCCTCAGTTCAGGATTAATTATTTGTCAATTGGATTTTGTCAGCATTTACAAGCTGCTGACCTCCATAGGGGAGGGGCCTGCTGGCCGGCATGGCCGAGCAGGGAAGAATCTCTACAACAGAGTCTGTGATTTTAAATTACCCCTCATATATAGCAAACCGCCAGCTGTCTGTCCCACCAATAATCCACACACAGGGAAGGTCCAGACAGCCTTTCCTCTCACCTGGTGGCTTGGAAGAGGTGGGCTACACATCCGTCTTGTCCGCCATCATTCTCCGCCTCCTCCTCCCTCTCTCTTACTCAGTGTTTTCAGGAGTCTAAGCTCATGTAGTCCAATCTAACCTTCTGCAATGATGGTAGTGCAGGTTCTGTATCTGCTTTGTCCAGCATGACAGCCACTAGCCACAGTAGCTCTTGAAAACTTGAACTGTAGCTCCTTGAACTGAGTGAGCCATATCCCAGTGGTGGCTGCAGGGTTGCATGGTGTGGGTCTTCTTTCCTGTCATTTATGGTTCTTTTTCTGGCTTGTTTTTGTCTCTTTAATTTCTGCCTCCTAAACAGCTGGTCCCCTTAAGTATAAGTTGATTTTCCTTAGTGAGGCTTCATTAATGAGGCCTTAATGAGGCTTCTGTGGACCCTTTTAGTATTCCAAGAAAAGTGCTGTCTTTTATATGTATTGTTACCTTTGTTGGTATTATTCAGCACATGTTTAATGAGTGCATGCTATGTTCAAAACCTTTTAAAAGGTGCTTACTTTTTAAAGCACTTGTATAGTCACTTAATTTTTTTAATGTATGATATAATTTGTAGCTTTTAGCTATAAATTATTAGGTTTTTATTTTCATTATGTCTCATAGGTACTCTCTTTCCAACACCTAATCCCATGAAATAGCATTCATTGATTGTCACAGAGTAGGAATCTACTATTTATGTTAATTGATCAGATCAATAAAGTATGTTCTTTAATACTAGAAATTGTTTATGAAGTAACATAAGTTATTATTTTTTAAAGAACTGAGACTAAGTTAAAATTGTAACCTTTTTACCATCTTACTTACCAGGTCATGGGAAGGAATAACTTTGCAATGAATTGGAATAGAGAAACGAAATATAATTATTGACTAACTTGTGGGATTTAGGTTAAAATTCTACAGTGGAGGGTACAGAAGTCCAATTAGCCCAATTAACTATTCCAAAAGATCTTAGAAATACTGAAACATGTTTTTTTTTATTAAATCATAACTGTATACATTGATATGATCATGGGGCATCATACACTCGCTTCATAGACCATTTGACACATTTTTATCACAATGGTTAACATAGCCTTTCTGGCGTTATCTCAGTTACTGTGCCAAAACATTTACATTCTACATTTACCAAGTCTCGCAAATACCCCTGTAAGATGCACCACAGGTATGATCCCACCGATCCCCCTCCCTCTATCCACCACCCCCCTCCCCTCCCTTTCCCACTTCCCCCTATTGTTAGGTTGTAACTGGGTTATAGCTTTCATGTGAGAGCCCCAAATTAGTTTCATAGTAGGGCTGAGTACATTGGGTACTTTTTCTTCCATTCTTGAGATACTTTACTAAGAAGAATATGTTTCAGCTCCATCCATGTAAACATGAAAGAGGTAAAGTCTCCATCTTTCTTTAAGGCTGCATAGTATTCCATGGTGTACATATACCACAATTTATTAATCCATTCGTGGATCAATGGGCACTTGGGCTTTTTCCATGACTTAGCAATTATGAATTGGGCTGCAATAAACATTCTGGTACAAATATCTTTGTTATGTTGTGATTTTTGGTCTTCTGGGTATATGCCCAGCAGAGGAATTACAGGATTGAATGGCAGATCTATTTTTAGATCTCTGAGTGTTCTCCATATATCTTTCCAAAAGGAATGTATTAATTTGCATTCCCACCAGCAGTGCAGAAGTGTTCCCTTTTCTCCACATCCATGCCAACATCTCTGGTGAAACATCTGTTTCTTGAAGTAGAGTATCCTAGAACTATGGAAGAGAAATAATCTTATTTAATTTCTTATTTGTAATTTTTAACTATATTAGTTGTCATAAAAATATAATTTTCTCATTGACTATATTGTGTACCAGTTATTGCGTCACCTGTGAAAAACAATGTGTAGGGCTCTGCACCCACAGCTCAGTGGCTAGGGTGCTGCTACACACAGAGGAGCTGGTGGCTTAGAGCCTGGCCTGGGCCTGCTAAAAACAACAATGACAACTACAACAACAAAAAAGCAATAGCTAGGTGTTGTGGCACGCACCAGTAGTCCCAGCTACTTAGGACATTGAGGCAAGAGAATCGCTTAAGCCCAAGAGTTTGAGGTTGCTGTGAACTGTGATACCATGACACTCTATGAGGGCAACATAGTGAGACTCTGTCTCAAAAACAAAAAACAAATGGGTGGCACCTGTGGCTCAAAGGAGCAGGGTGCTGGCTCCATATACCGGAGGTGGCAGCTTCAAACCCAGACCTGGCCAAAAACTGCAAAAAAAAAAAGAAAAGAAAAGAAACCCTACAACCCCCCCACCCCCCAAACAAAAAACAATGTGTGGTTTCCATTCCATAAAATGTCAGTGATCTTTGTGGATTTCACAAAATTGAAGAGATTTGGCGACCTTAGTACCCATGCCCTGTGTTCATTCATATTTCTTTCTACACTCATTCATAGAGTGTGATGATTTTTAAGTGCTCACATCTATTTTTAAATGTAACACATGATTTGGCAGTTTGCATGGGAATTAATAGATGCCTTAAATGCACTAATACAAATCTATTATTCAAAAAGGAATGGATTAATTTACCCGCAGTAAAAATGTCCTCTCTGCTATATCAGAAGCCGCTGAAAGATTGAGAGTAAATGGTGATATAATTTGTCTGTTCACTGACAGGACCTAAGTAGTTAGATGCTTTCAGTAAAAAAGGTCTGCATCTGCTCTTCTTATTTTCTGGTCTAATCAGAACAAAATGAATTCTTAGAGTAGTCATTGTTTGGTAGGAAGCGTTTTCTTTTTTCCGCCATCTGTTTTTCCTTTTGGACTTACTCAAGTCTCACTGCTCTAGGAAACTTACCCATTTCACATTATGCAAACACTTCTTTCTTTGGATTCCTATATTACATATAACCCCTTCTGTGTTTTTTTTTAATTTTTCTTTCCCTTAAGTTTCTTTTACTCCCTCTTCCCCCCTTTTCTTCCCTTCTCTCCCTCTCTCTCTTTCTTTTTTCCTCTCTCCCTCCCTCCCATCTTTCCTTCCTTTCTTCCTTCCTGCACCTGCTGTGTCTGAACTCTCAGTTTAGATGTTATGTTCTCAAAGAAGTGGGGGGAGGGGATATGTTTATTGTCTGCCTAACAAGGGGTGAGTAGATAAGTATTTAAACATTTTGTATTGATTTAATGACTTCATCTTTCTTAGGAACTTCTCAGATCTCTTGAGCATTCTGTGCTCAATCCATGCATTTTCATAACTTTAGTAAAAACTCCTGTGGTGTGCGTGCTCCTATATATACAGGTAAGCAGCTGAAGGCAATTGCTTCCAGGTGTTTACCAGAGGAAATCACTGCCTGTCAGTAAGCCAGTGACAAATCAGTGCTAATTTCTCAAAAGAAGTAATTAACCCTCAGGAATCTTGGCAATGTATGTTAGGAGAATAAATCTTTCTCTCTACTCTCTGCCTTAATAATGTTTGCCCATGCTCAAACACACACATATATCTAAACCCACACATTCTCAGGGTCTTTTTTGTTTGTAACATTATTCATTATTCAGGGTCACTGGTCCAAGTGGTACATAAACAAAGATTTACTGCAGAAACTCAATCATCTGTACTTGAAAACAATAAAGGTACAAATAAATAAATATAATAAACTAATAAAGGTTACATGCAGGTGCCCATTAGGATGAATACAGATAATTCAATATTCAATATTCTTTTGCAACAGACTTTGATTATATATTAGGATTTTTTTTATAGGTGAACACACATAAAGTGTTTTTTTTTTTTTCTGGAATGCTCAGTTTGGAGGATACCTGGAATTAAAAGAAGAGGGAACATCCACTCAAGCAGCTAAATCAGTTGACCCCTGTGTTGACACAGTGACCCACAGAATAGCCTTAGATCCTGATGGTTTAGCTGCATTTAACAAAATTGACCAAAAATTAACTTTAGTAAGATGATAGTTATGTTTTCATTTATAAAAATCAATGAACTTTTTTTTGAAAAATTTCACTGCTGCCTGCTATGTAACTGTACTTTAGGTGAGGGGCTAGATGGAAAACATGGCATTCTTTTATGAATAAACTTCTACCACCATAATGAATGAATAAATGAATGAGTGAATGAATGCAACCACAAATTAATTCATTGCATTTTCCTGTTATAAGTAACAAAGTTGTATTATACATAGTTTAGTGGAGACAGACCACCTATAACTTCTAAGATTTAAAAACTGGTCTGTGATGGTGATCCTCAAACATTGATGTGCATTGGAATTATCTGGAAGGATGACTGAAACATAAAGAGTCATCACATACTTGGAGTCTATGATTCTATGCAACTGAAATGGATCCCAAGAAGTTGTTTCTAACAAAGTCCTAGATGTTGCTGATCTTGCTGGTTCAGAGGTCCCATTCTTATGACAATATCTATGATTATACCTTACATATAATAGTGGTTATGGGCCATCCATTAAATACTCATTGATCACTTACTATTTCTAAAGTAGAAAAAGTACAATATGTTTTATCTTCTCAATGCCCTCATAATTTGATAGAAAATAAGAAATCTTAAATATGTGTGATTTAAAAATAGTTAAGTTGCATGGTGCATGTCCTCCTGCTGTTGATGGGAGCAAGAGAAGGGCTATGCTCAGGGCTCACAGATTTCACTACCTCATGTAGAAAAGAAAAACAAGTTGGAATCAGCAGGTGCATTCCTTAACTGTGGGGATATTCATGCTGAGACCCAGAGGTTTTGAAGGGAGGTAATGAGAGAACACCCAGTTGGTGCTCTCCTATTGGAGGCTGAGGTTTGGGTGGATACAAACCAGGAACTCATTGGGCCTCGCACAAGGGACAGAATATATAGAGAGTTCCAAAAAGATGTATAATATTTAAGTATTTATGTATATTGATAATATTTAAGTTACATTTGACGTCTTAAATTACAAGATATAATATACAAGATGATAAAAATTGTTGGTATATATTGAGTATTACAATTTGTTACAATTTTAATATTTTTTTCCTTCTTAAAATTTTATGCATTTTTTTGGCAGCCTCTTTATAATGCCTGAGGAAATGAGAGACACAACAAGTATAACACTCACAAGAAGCCACCAAGGGCCAGAGCTGCAAACTCTCCTTAGAGGATAAAGGCACATTTTTGTTTTGTTTTGTTTTAAGTTAAAAGAACCTAAGAGAAAAAAAAAGAAAAAGAAAAACAAACAAACAAACAAAAAAAGCAGTGCCAGGAGAGTTTAAGAATGAGTAGTCATATTGTCCTTGATAAGTAGTGTTTTTCTTGCTTTCAAGCAAAGTTTCATGCATTAAATACAAAAGTTGAGAAATCAAAATATCTTTACAGTATTAAAGTCATCTCACAGTTAACCAAAACCATTGCATGTTGAAGAATGCACCTCAGTAAACAGAGACCAGTTGGGTGCTCTCTCATTACCTCTCTTCAAAACCTCTGGGCCCCAGCATGAATCTCCCCATGGTTAAGGAATGCACCTGCTGATTCCAGCTTGTTTTTCTTTTCTACATGAGGTAGTGAAAATATGTGAGCCCTGAAGTCTGCAGTATTAAACATAGAAGGAGTAGTCTGTTGCTTAATTCTTCATCTGTTGCAGGTAAACAACACTTCCATAGAAAATATAAATAAAGGTTGAAAGATGCCTGGTGGTTATTTATCTATATCCAGAATATTAGATCTGGATACCTTAGGAGTGAGTTAGGCTAATAACTTTTCTTTCCTTCCTCCCTTCCTTCCTCTTGTTCCTCTCTCCCTCCCTCCTTCTTTCTCTCTCTCCTTTTATTTTCTAGTAAATTAGGAAAATGGAATTGTAAAGAAGTGAGTTAGTTGCCAAAGATGATACAATTCATCACTGGTTGGCCAAGTTTAGCTCACTTTTAGCCCAGGGCTATTTTCACCATTGCCCTGAGTTTCAAAATCAATCCCAGTGCAAATCTGTTTCTAGTCATTGTGTGAATCTCACTCACTTAAAATTAAAAAAATGAATAAATGAAAAAGGATTGTAGAGTTGAACAATTGAATGTTTTATTTACATAATTACATTTGCCTATAATGTTTTCAAACATATTCTTTAAGAGTCAAAAGCTGCTTTTACTGACGAAAGCTGCTTTTGAAGCTGGGAGCTTATTTGGAGGGCTCAAATCACAAATTCATGCTGAAAGCCCCTAAATTTATTAACAGGCATGTTCAAGCAGAAGAGAATTCTGGGTTTCCAAGGCTTCTTCTATGTTTATAACTCTAACTATAGCAGAACTGTTCCTTGTAAATGTCACAGGAGATAATAATTACAATGGAAATGAAAGAAAATGTTTGGAGCTTATGAGAAAAGACCAAACCACTTCCAATCACAGTATTGGAGAGGTTAAGAAAACATCCCTAGGGCAAGAGAGATGAAACTTTCCAACAGTCAAGACATTAATGCTGACACCTCGTCAGTTAAGTAAAGTGCAGAGCAGAAAAGAGCCAACCTGGCCATATTTTGGCTTATGGATAGAGCTGTGTGTGTCTAGTTCAAAGAGAAACAAGTGTAAAGATCAATTTGTCACTGTAAATAAAAATCACCCCCATTGCCCAAGGGACTGAGAGCTCAGTTACAGTCTGATCAGCCCCAGGCAGGCCATCACTGGGCTGTTATTGATGATAATACAGGTAGAAGGTCATTTCACTGCTGAGTGGGAGGACGTGGGTATGGCACTAATGTCCAATTACATTAATGAACATGAAATTTGGCTCTGTGCATTTCTCCTCATGCTCTGAATTAGATTTTAGAAGGTAAAATAAAAGATAATAAGAACCTTTTCTTCAGCACCATTTTTTCTTTGGCTGTGGTTATAGGAATATGTCTGAAGAAACCATAAGCATTCTGGTTTATTAGGCAACCCATATGCAATAAGCCCAAGGGTTGAACACAAGGCCAATTTTCTGGAAGGATGGCAGGTTACAATTATCTCTGTCCTTTGGGGTGGCTACATTCTCCAACTGAACAATTCAAAACATGTAGTGTGTTTACCTGAACTGGGGCTGGCCTATGAAGTGTTACCCAGCTGAGTTACAAAAGGAGAAAGCTCTGGAGAAACATATACCTGGACCAATTCTATTTCACTTTTGGGCATCCTCAGGATACTTCCCTTGCTAGGTGAGGAACTTTGCCTGTGGTTAATGTTATTTCAAGGGCTATGATATCTCTCTGAGCCATGACAACATTGGCCAGGGGAGGAGGGATATAGAGGTTAGAAAACAAAAGCAAACAACACAAAAATATTGGAAGCAGGATAATAGCCTTCAAAGATGGCTTCATTTTTCTTTTTATTTAATAGATATTTGTTAAGTAGTACTATGGAAAACTAATCCCTTTAATATGTGAGTATGTTAAGCTTACACAGCAAGGTAAGCCTTGTACTTTGCAGATGTGATTACATTAAGAATCTTGAGATAAGATCAGCCTGGACTAGCTAAGTGGACTCATTGTAATCACCAGTTTCCTTATAAAGTAAGGAAGGAAGCAGAAAGGTCTAAGAAAAAGATTTGGTAACAAAAGCAGAGGTCAGCATGATGATGTAATTGCTGGCCATGAGTCAAAGTGAACAAACTCTAGAAGCTGAAAAAGACAAGGAGCACATCTATACTAGAGCAGGACCATATCCTTTCCTACATCCAACCTTCATAGCCATACAAAACTAAATTTGTAATATGAAAGCCACTATACCTGTGGTGCTTTGTTCCAGAAGCAACAGGAAACTAAGACATGAACACTCACTAATGAAACATGTAGAACTGTGGTATCCTTCTACAGTGCTTCCACAGAGGAGAATCACAATTTGAGTCATTTTAAAAAACTCTATATTGATTCTTCCCTCAAGACTCTGTTGTGCTTACTGTTATATTTTTAGATTTTTCTCTTTGTTCCTATGGACCCAGAGATAGAAGCAGTAAGAGTTGGGAAAGGTTCGGTTTGCTTCATCTCTTGTCACTCTGTTAAAAGTTGAGAAAGTATCATTCATTCTACTGATGAATCTGTCACAAAAGGCCTTAGAGAAAATTATATTAAATTCTGATAACTTGGCTTTGTAATCTGAGAAAATGTGGAAGAAACAAACTTTCAGCAATAGCTTAACTTGAATGCTTTGACTGATGTGTAGAAGCACACACACACACAAATTCATTGAATATTCACTTTCTTCAAAACTTTTTATTTATCTCACCACCCTACCATCACCCTATGCTATAGATACTATTGTCTCCAAGTTAGAGATGCCTTGCCTATGGCCCCTCAACTACTAAAGGCTGGAGTGGGGTTTTACATGGTATCAAAGTTTGCCCACTCTGGCCTAAATTTACCACACCGCTTCGTGGTCTCATGGCCTTCTAATTCCCCATACAATAACTCTGAACAGTTTGTCATAAGCACTCAGTAAGCATTTTGAGACATTACTGGATTGATGCCCCTTTTCAGAAACCCTAAGGCCTTGTCTTCCTAGAAATATGTAAGAAATTTATAGCATTTGGGAAGAGAAAAATTCAGCTAAGACTTTTGGAACTTAACACATTCCAATGAAGCTATCTTTATAATTAGGAAGACTAGGTAATTACTTTCCCTTTCCTGACTTGTGTAGACCAACCTCAAATCACAGTGTAGCCCACTCTTCTCCCTCCCACTTCTCAACCAAGGCAGAATAATTTTATCATCACAGTGAAAGAAAGCACTCTGATTCTGCATGAAGGGCAGGAGACAATTTCACATATCATGAAGACCCCAGGGCTTCTGTTTTACTTTTTTTTCTACACAAGGGCTGTTTGCAGATTCTTCTGTGTCTTTCCCAGTAGCACCTGTGAGCTATCTTTGCACATCTTGGAGGATTCAGTGACAAAACAAAATAACCACAAACTACATTCTCCTGATGATAGCAGAAATCTGACCCAAACCAACAGTTTCTTTGTTCTGTCCTCCGGCATGTAACATCTAAGCTTGTAAATTAGTCCAGTGGACTGTGTTTTCTTTCTTCTGCCATTTAATCATGTGATGAAAGAGTGTATTTTTTCTTCAGGGTATTAAAGTTTTTATATACTTAATAGATATGTGTTTGCTGAAAAGTTGTAGGGAAAGCTGGTTGAGACTTTGGTCTATGTCTTGGCTCTGTTATTTACAAGCTGTGTAACCTTGGTAAAGTTTTTAACTTGTGCTGCATCTCAGTTACTTTATCTATAAAATAGAGATTATTATGTCAAAAGCCTCATAAAGTAGTAAGGATTAAATAAACTTCTATAGGTAAAATATCTAGAACAGAGTCAGGCATATCATAAGTGCTCAATAAATGTAAGCAATAAACATTATTATTATTTTTTTTTATAAGAGGAAGGGCTTTATTTACTGGCTGGGAGCTTATAGCATAGAAGAATTCCAAATGGCCATGCTCCCCGACTAAGTTCCAACTCACAGGTATCCTCATTGGCCAGTTTGAATCAAACTGGACATGCTATTCCAGACCCTACAGAACTACAGGATTTCACAGAACTTATAAATTTCCAAGTTCCAGGAAGTAAATTTACAAATTCCCAAGAGCTGAGTCACCATGGAGAGGACCCTGCAGGTGTACCCTTGTGGTCTCCTTGAGAAGACCTATACTTCTAGACCTCACCCTTCTCAGTTATCCTTTCTCATTACCCCCCATTAAAATATGTTCCCCAATATATTTAATTGGGGGTCTCAATATCAGCTTACTTCTGCAGGTGCTGATACTAATTACTTTTCAGCACTGAGATTTTAGAGACTGTGACTCTTCTTAGGTTCTCTACTCAGGCCTTAGTAGTACCATGGTGGTGGGCTAATATACATATGAGTTTCTGCTTTTCCCTGTGTAGCATTCTTCCCCGCCTTTTCCCAAAGTCCAATTAAGACAAGTCCCTTGAGGAGTTTCCTCAGGCTTCAGCCATGCGTTGACCAGCCAGCTCCCAGGACATGGCTGGAGCAGGGCATGTTGACCATCTTCAAAGTTACCTTTACTCCCCAAAGGGCAGTGAAGCCCTATTCAGACAACTGTGATGACTCCAGGTAAGGATTCTTTTCACCTTTGCTGCTGTGGGTGTGTTCCGGATGATGGTGTAAAGTTCTATGTACCTTGGTTTGAGGAGGATCAGGTTCTTATTCTGGACCTAGACTTTGTCCCCTTGATCCTCCAGAGAGAAAGGATGTACAGACACAAAAGACTAAACAGAACATGGTTAATTACCCAAGTGGAGATTTTAGAGTTTTTGTCCATTCAGTTCAGTCTTTCCTAGTTCTTATAGGAGTCACTGCTAAATTGCAGAGGATTGACAGAGGCCTCTTTGAACAATACCAGTGGCAAGGCCCATATCTAATTAAGCTTTGCTTCATGACAGAGTTCACCAATTCCTATTTTTTTTGAATTAACAGAATATGTTATTTCCATCATTTCCTTCATTGTTTTCATCATGTGTATTCTAAATTCCTTTTCTGTCATTTCTAACATTTCTTTATAGGTGGACTCCTCTGAAGTAGGAGGACTACCTCATGGTCCTTTAGGGGAGGGCTTGCTCTGGACTGGTTCTTCATGTTGCCAGGAGCTTTCTGCTGATTCTTCTTCATGAGTGATTTCTTTTATCTGTTTCCTTGCCCTAATTTTCCTTTCACTTCCTCTTGATCTTTAAGTCGCCGTGCCTCTGGACTAGGGTTTTGATGAGTCCAGTTTTCCACTGCTTTTGTCCTCCTCTTGGGGTCCAGAAGTTTCTCTCTGACTCCCTGTATCCTCAAAAGGATGATTATAGGCAGATCCCATCAGCCAGAGATGCCTGGAGTCTTGTCTCCCCAGACTCACTGTGCCCAGTTGCAATGAAGCTGTTACTCGGACCCCATCTTGCTCCTCCTCCCCCCTACCAATTCCTGTTTTTATGGTTCTGTTTATGCACTTCTTACCCTGTCTAAGGTTTGAGGTCTATAAGTTGCATATGATTCAAGTAACTTTTAAAGTTTTAGCTTTCTATTTGCACTATTTCTGTTATGAAAGCTAGCCAATTGTCAAATTTAAACCAGAGTAACAATCTAAACCATGGGACAATTTCTCTGTGCAACACTTTTTACTACTTTTTATCTTGGTGGGGTAGGGTTTTACCTATTCCAAGTCTGGAATCACCAGCAAGTACTTGTTCCCTCTAAACCTGGGCATTTCAGTAAAGTCTACCTGGAAGTCCTCAAAGGGCATTATTCCATACCACTGGATTCCTAAGAGTACTGTCAGTCCTTGGCATGTGTTGAACTGGTTGCAGGTGACACACTGTAGACTGAAAGTTTTGGCTAGGGATGCCAGGTGGGAGATCTAGAGGTACCAACCCCACAACTTCATCAAATACTCCTGTCACCATGGTGGCTCCTAGGAACTGGGGGACTGCTACTTGTTCATCTGGCATCTTTATTAATTTCCCCCCATTTCCTGGCTCCTCTCTGCTGCTGACTGTTCCTTCTCTTCCTGGGAGTAGGTGGGTTACAGCTTTGGAACACATGGGATGAGGGGAGCCACTTGCGACACCACCAACTCTAGTGTTCCCTTTAGTGATGGTGGAAGCATCTCCTTATTGTCCATGACAGTGCATCACTGCCTCCTTCTGGGGTTTCCATACTGCTTCCAGCAACTGAAGTATCTCCTGCTGATACTAAGTGTCTTTTTCCTCAGAATTTAAAAGTCCCTTCTCCTTGTACAATGCCCTGCATACTTGGAGAGAGAAAAGCATTCACATTTTTCCCTTGACTTAATTCTAAGGCTCAAGTCAAGGCAATTAACTCAGCCTTCTGAGCTGATGTTCCTTGGGGTAGAGAATTAGTACCTTCTACAGTCTCTGTTAAGGTGACCACTGCATACGCCATCCACTGCTTACCTTGCACCATCATGTAACTGCTTCAGTATACATAGAAGTCCCAGTCTGCATTTGTCCAAGGCTGGTCATGAAACTCAGGTCTGGTAGAATTCACTTTATCCATAAATTCCGTATAGTCATGCTCAGTGTCTCTTCCACTGACTGGAAGGAATGTGGCTGGGTTCAGGGTGTTCTTGAATTAGAGAGCCAAAAATATCCCTTAATGTTCATTAGTGTGACCACAGAGTTGTGTACTTTCACTCCGAGATTCTGTCCTAGAGTCGGCTTATCAGCTTTCACAAGGAGAGCAGTAGTGGCTAGAAAATGCAAGCATGGTGGCCATCCTTTTGCCACTCCATCTAACTGTAGGTAAGCTACAGGCCTTGGCCAGGACCCACCTACAGACATCTTTCCTCTCTCTGAGATATACAGAATGAAGGCCTTGGCCAAGTCTGGTAACCCCAATGCAGACTTGCATTGCATTTGCAGATGCATTTATCAGCCTCATCTTTAGCTGGGAGAAGGCATGTTCCTGTTCTCCTCCTTATTCCAAGGGCTCTCCTTTCTCTCCTTTAGTTGCCTCAGACAAGGGCTTAGCCAAGACAGCAAAGTTGGGGATCCAAAGATGACAAAAGCCAACCATGCCTAAGAATTCCCGAACCTGCTTTTGGCTCATGGGGTGGGGAGGCGATTAAAGACTTGCCTCCGTTCCATGCCTAGATTCCTCTACCTCTGATGGATAGTAAATCCTAGATAATGTACTTGCCACTGGCAAATCTTGGACCTTTGTTTGAACACTTTATAGCCACATACCTCTAGAGGTCATAAAAGACAGTCCATCCCTTGCTCACAGCCCTCTGTGGTAGGGTGCCATAAGAGAAGGTCATCAACATATTGGAGCAGTACACACCCTAATTCCTCAGCCAGAAATTTCTGGAGGTCACGAGCCAGTGCTTCTCTAAAAATCATGGGTGTTTTGAACCCCTGTGGCAACCTGGTCCATGTGTGCTGGATAGAAGTTTCCATGTCTGGTCTCTCCCACTGGAAAGCAAACAGTCTCTGGCTTCCTGGAGCCAGCCTTATACTGAAAAAGGCATCTTTTAAGTCCAGGCAAGTGAACCATTTGGCTTCTGCTGGTAGCAGACTCAGCAGAGTATACAGATTAGGCGCAGTAGGATGAAGTGTTACAGTTACACCATTTACTGGGAAATTCTCATTTTAGGTTTTAATTTTTCCTAAGGATCTATATAGACACAGTAGATAACATTTAATACTGCACAAATTTTTCCAGTGTAGCCAACAGATGACCTTTGTTGAGTCTTAAGGCTTCAGAGAAAATACCACTACTGTATATAATTCTATACTCTTTGGCCAGTCTCTTAACAGATCTATTTAACAGATCAATTTAGTAAAACAGTTATGTCTCATTTTGTGAGTTGACCATACAACAAGGCTTGAATTTAGTAGCAACAAACATTATTTTTTATTGGACATCTGTCAAGTGAGTGGAGCCTTACTCGGTATTGAGATGTACAGAAGTAAGGAGAGAAGCTCAGGGAATGTCATCTTCATACTCAAATTCCTTGAATACCCCCATTGCCCATTACATTTATTCTAAACCCTTGCACCTCTGGCTTAAGGACTCCCTTTTGCAAACTTATTCTGTGCTAAAAATTACATAAATCCACATGTTTGACAATGCACCTCACTCTCTTATTCCTGCAGTTCTGGACTTGCAGTGTGCTTTAAGAGAAATGTTATCTCTACCAGCTGCCCCTATTGAAATATGAATAGATTGGCCTATTTTTAAAAGGTACCTTGTCCATTAAGCATTCCTCAATGATGTCTCTGTCCAGTAGTTTGCATTTGCAGAGTCAGTCTCCCCTCCTAAGACTCTCTTGGCACTTTTTATTTGTCTTCTTGTGGCTTGGAAGTAAAATTTTGAATCCTTGGTTTATCTCTGGCCCTGGGTAATAAGGTACTTAGAAGAGAGTCAGTGACTAATTCATCTTCATGGCTCTCATAGTATCTAATTTATGATCTGATACATCATAGATGCTCAATAAATCTTTAATGAGTGTTTGTTGAAATGATGAATGATGAAAATATTTATATTACTAAACTCACTCTCCATATGTGAGCACATGTGTACACTAACATTAAACAATCTGATAGATTTTCACGTGTGGTTTATGCAAATCACATAAATACATACATACACACATCCCTTAACTGTTTGGAAAATGGTTACACATTGCCTGAATAAACATTTTTTAATACTAGAAATAACATTAATGTTTTATTACTATCTCCATCTCTACCCAACCTCTCTGTGGACTCTAGTCGTTCAGATTTCATGGTCATAGCAGGTGGAGAAACAGAGGTTTCTGCAGATAAAAGGACCCCTCTGTTACTGAAACCCAGGCTGCGTGGATCTGTCTCCCCTTCTTAAGGGAGAAGCAACTAAGAAACATATTCTAATACTGGACATCTGAAGTGAACGCTAGGGAAAAGAAGAGGATAAATCCATTTATGGGATAAAGCAACACGTAAATTATGAGGGAAGACTGGATGGACAGGGGCCAGTAAATTTGGTAGTTTGTTCTGGTCCCCAGTCTGTGTCAGTTGCCTGAGTTATTTTCTTTTGTTTATTCTTTCACAATCATCAAGATGCCAGCTTCTCCTCCTGAGTGGGAATAATTTTAGAAGATGAAACCTATCCCTAAGCTCTGTTTCTGACACACTTACCATAGAGTGATCAGCAAACACTGCAGCCTTTTGCAGCAACTTGGAATATTACTCATGTCACTGTCACCCAACCATGTGTCAATTTACTTTTAAGTTCAATATTTGTATTTCTGATTTAAGTGCAAACAAAAATCAGATAAAGAAAAAATTCAAGCAGAAGAATAAGTTGCAAATAGAGGTAGAAATAAAAAGTTTAGAATATAAACAACTTGTCTTTAGGACTTGGGCAGATGTTATGGTATTATTGTGAATTATTAATGGTAATAGTTCTTACATTGATTGCTTTATTAATAACCCCATATATTTCTATGTTTGTTGTTGTTTCTATGCTTTTTTGGGGGGTTTCTTTGTTCTCTTTTGCAATCGGATATGAATTTATGAATAGGAAGTAAAAGACATCTGGAAAATGGGAATTCAGAGTTGGATGGTAGATACATGAGGTTGACAAGATCAAGAATCTATCCATGTCACCATCTGAGAGAGAACAAAGGACATAATCCTTCCCAGGACTCCCATTATTTAATCAGTTTGCCCTGGTGTTCGCAGTTAATTATTTTACTCATTTCACATAACTTGAGTTGATTAACTATTTTATCTTTATAAAATATTTCTTTTTTATTATTTTTTCCAAAGTCTCAAAAATAGACAATTGATATTTATAAATAAAAGTAGAAGATAATTTCAAAAAACAGATCATGCCAAATCTTATAGACAATAGAAAAAGAAGAAATACCTCAAAATCATTCTATTTCATTTGGATATACCTGATATTAAAATTGGAAAAAATATATTATTATAAAGGGAAATTATAAACATATTTCACTTATAAATGAAGATGCAATATCCTAAACAACAGAGAGAGAAGAGAGGGGGTGAGGGAACAGAAAAGAAAAAAAAAAGAAAATAGTGGCTAATTCTCACATAAGTTGGATTTAATTTTGACCAAAGTACAGTATTTGAACAATAATTTTTAATTCAATTTGTTAAAATGTTCCTTTAAAAAAATGATAGTCTGTGTCTTAGAGTCTGCTTTGACTTATAGAAATATAGCCATACCAGTTTTATTTATACTTATTGTTTTCATGTTCTTTTTTTCCTTTCTTGTAATTTCAACCTCTCTGGTCTTTACAATTTCTTTTCTAGACAGTATATGCTTGGTTACACTTTCTTTATCCAGTCTGAGTATTTAAGTTCCAAGACTTCATGATGTGTTTCATTAAATATTGGGTAGATAGCACAAGATACCTAGAAAACATTATACAATGCAAAGAATAAAAATACAAGGCACGCTCAGGTTGACCATTACCCAGTTTAAGAAATAAAACTTCACAATTATGTTTTGAGACATCTGTGTGCCTTTCCTCTGGTCCATTCCCATCCTCCTGGCCCAGAAGGACCAGGGATCTGAATTGTGTTGCTCCTTCTCCCTGGCTTTTCTCTTTATTGTTTGTAATAACTGGAGATGATCCTATATAACACATTATTTGCTTTCTGTATTTTTAGTTTTTACAACTATATTATTGCCTATGCTTCTATGATATGCTATTTTTACTCTAAGTATATTCTGAAGTTTAATATAAATTGCATGTAGCTGGAGAATATGTATTTTACTGTTGATGGGCATGTCTTTCCTTAAATTTTTGCTTTTATAAGCAGTATATGTATTGAAAGTATTTGAAGTGTGCAATTAAGTTTTGATACATATATACACCCATGAAATCACAGCTTTAAACAAGATTAGAAAAATAATTATCACTCCCAAAGGTTTTTCTATGACCCTTATAATATTTCTCTCCTACCCTTTCCAGTACTACCCTTGTTATCAGGGTAGTACTATTCTGCTTTTAGGCAGTATACGCTGCTTTGTACTTTCTGGAATTTTTTTTTTATAAATGTATTATACAGCATATACTTTTTATCTGTCTTTCACTCTGCACAATTATTTTGAGATTCATTTTTGTTCTTGTTTGCATAAATAGTTCATTCCTTCTTATTGTTAAGTAGGACAGGCATATCTTAGAGATATTGCCAGTTTGGTCCAGACCATCACAAAAGGTGAATATCACAATAAAATAAATCACACAAAACTTTAGGTTCCCACTGCACATAAAAGTTATGTTTAGATTATACTGTAGTCTATTGTGTGAAATAGCTTTATGTCTAATAAAATATTATTCCTTATGTGTACCATAATTAAATAATACTTTCTTGCTAAAAAATGCTAACATAACACTCTTCTGAGCCTTCTGCTAGTTGTCATCTTTCTGCTGTTGGAGGGTACTGTCTTGCCATTGAAGGCTGCTGACTGATCAAAGTGTGTTTGCTAAAGGTTGGGGATGGCAACTTCATAAAAAAACAACAATAAAGTTTGCAGCTTTGATTGACTCTTTTTTTCACAAAAGATTTCCCTGTAGCATGCAATGCTGTTTGATAGCATTTTACTTCCCAGTAGAAGTTCTTTTAAAATTAAACTCAATCCTGCCAAATTCTGCTGCTGCTTTATCAACTAAGTTTATGTAAATTTGAAACCCTTTATTGTCATTTCAATAATGTTTATAGCCTCTTCACTAGAAGATTCCTTCTTAATAAATCACTTTCTTGGGCGGCACCTGTGGCTCAAGGAGTAGGGCGCCGGTCCCATATGCCGGAGGTGGCAGGTTCAAACCCACCCCTGGCCAAAAACCACACACACAAAAAAGAAATCACTTTCTCTGTCTCTCTCACACTTTTACCTTCATGAGAGGAACTTACTCTTAAGTCTCTTTAGAAGTGCTCTAAACTTTCTCTCTCTCTCCTTTTTTTTTTTGCAGTTTTTTTTTTTGTCCAGGGCTGGGTTTGAAGCTGCCACCTCCGGCATATGGGGATGGCGCTCTACTCCGTTGAGCCACAGGTGCCGCCCTAAACTTTCTCTTTGTTCTTAAATAAAATTTCTCTTTGTTACACTGAAAAAAAAAAAAAAGAAAAAAGAAACCACTTTCTTTGATCATTGCTCAAAAACAAACAAACTAAAAACTCCTCATCTGTTGCTCAAGTTTTATCATTAAATTGTAGTCACTTAAGTCACATCTTCAGGCTCCACCTCTAATTCTAGTTATCTTACTATTTCCACCACATCTACACTGGCTTCTCCCCATGGAACTCTTGAACCTCTCAAGGTTATCCATGAGGGTTAGCATCAACTTCTTTCAAACTCTAGTTAGAATGCTGATGTTTTTACATCCTCCCAAGAATCACAAATGTTCTTAATGGCATCTAGAATGGTGAATTCTTTCCAGAAGTTTTTCAATTTACTCTGCCTATATCCATTGAGGAACCATTATGTTTAACAGCAATAGACTTACAAAATGTATTTCTTAAATATTAAAAATTAAAAGTTGAAATTACTCATTGACCCATGAGCTGCAGAATGAATATTATGGTGGTAGGCATAAAAACAATATTAATCTCCTTGTACCTCTTCATCAGAGATCTTGGGTTGACCAGGTACATTGATAATGAACATTAGTAATTTGAAAGGATTTTTTTTTTCCTTTCTGAGCAGTAGGTTTCAACAGTAGGCTTAAAGTATTCAGTTAACTATGTTTTAAAATGATGTGCTTTCATCCAGGCTTTGTTGTTCCACTTCTAGAGCACAAGCAAAGTAGATTTAGCTTAATTCTTAAGGACTCTAGGGTTTTCAGAGTGGTAAATGAGAATTGGCTTCAACTTAAAGCCACCAGCTGCGTTAGCCCCTGAAAAGAGTTATATTGTTCTTTGAAATTTTGAAGTCAGGTAGAACTTCTCTTCTGTAGCTATGAAAGTCAAAGATGACATCTTCTTCCAATATAAGGCTGTTTCATCTATATTGAAAACGTGTTGTTCGCAACCACCTTCCTTGATCACCTTAGCTAAAACTTCTGAAGAACGTGCTGCAGTTTCTCTATATTAGCACCTACTGCTTCACCTTGCACTTTTTGTTAGAAAGACAGCTTCTTTTCTTAAACCTCATGAACCAATCTCTACTAGCCTCAAACTTTTATTCTGCAGCTTTTTTACCTCTCAGCCTTTGTAGAATTGAAGGGAGTTGTGATGGATTAGGCTTTTGCTTAAAATAATTGTTGCTACTGGTTTGTTCTTCCAGACTACTAAAATTTTCTCCCCATCAGTAATGAGGCTGTTTCATTTTCTTTCTTTTTTTTAAATTTAAGATTAATGTGAGAGTACAAATGATTAAGTTACACTGTTTGCACTTGTTAGACAAAGTTCAAGTTGTAGTTGAGCCCTTCACTTGGGGGTATGCTGTATACCCTTATATTATGCCCTTTAGGTGAGAGTTTACCGGTCCCCCTCCCTCCTTCCCTCTCCCCTTTTCTCCTTTCCCCCACCCCCACTTGAATTTAATTTTGTTATTCTCTCATGTGGGGTTGTATTTGTTTATCTATTGATTTCATATTACTATTTTGTTGTCTTAACATTCAGATGTTCATTGGAGTAGCATGTTTAATTTCCTGCACGAACTTTCCTTTGCATTCACTAGTTGGCCATTTGGCACAAGAGGGCTAGCTTTTGGCCTATCTTGACTTTTGATATGCCTTCCTCCCTAAACTTAATCATTTATAGTTTTTGATTTAAAGTGAGAGACATGCAATTCTTCCTTTCACCTGAACACTTTATAGCCATTTTAGGGTTATGAATGGGCCTAATTTTGATACTGTTGTGTCTCATGGAATAGGGAGGTCCCAGGAGATGGAGAGAGACAGGGACTGTCTGGTCAGTGAAGCAGTCAGAACACACACAACACTTATCAATTAAACTTGATGTCTTATGAGAGCATGAGTTATGGTGTCCCCAAACAATGATGGTAATAACATCAAAGATCACTTATCACAGATCACCATAAAAGATATCCAATGTACTCAGCCCAGCCCTACTATGAAACTAATTTATGACTTTCATATGAAAGCTATAACCCAGTTGTAACCTAAGAATATGGGGAAGAGGGAGAGGGAGGGGGGAGGATGGGTGGAGGGAGGGTGATTGGTGGGATTACACCTACGGTGCATCTTACGAGGGTACATGTGAAACTTAGTAAATGTAGAATATAAATGTTGTAACACAATAACTAAGAAAATGCCAGGAAGGCTATGTTAACCAGTGTGATGAAAATATGTCAAATGGTCTATAAAACCAGTGTATGGTGCCCCGTGATCGCATTAATGTACACAGCTATGATTTAATAAAAAAAAACACCCCCCCAAAAGATATAATAATAATTAAAAAGCTTGTAACATTGTAAGAAATACTAAAATGTGTCACCAGAGATTCAAAGTAAAGATTTGTGGCAAAGTGTGTCAGGCAAGTCTTTTGACACCATTGGAAAAAAATGGTGTCAAAAGACTTGCCTGACACAAGTTGTCACAAATCTTCAATTTGTAAAAAAGGCAGTATGTATGAAGCTTAATAAAGTGAAGCTCAATAAAGCACGGTATGCATGTATGCTATTGCACGGAATTTGTTTTTTTTTTTTTTTTAAGAATTTATTTTATTTTTATTTATTTATTTTTGTTGTTGCAGTTTGGCCAGGACTGCGTTCGAACCTGCCACCCTCGGTATATGGGGCTGGAGTCCTATTCACTGAGCCACAGGCACCGCCCTGCACGGAATTTGTTAATCCATGTGACTGTTATGGACACTTGAGTTATTACCAGTTTAGGGTTTTTACATATAAAACTTCTGTAAACATTTGTGTGCAAATCTTTATATGGACATCTGTGTTTTTTTTTTTTTCTTTTTCTACCTGTAAGTGGAATAATAGGGTCATACAGGTATGTGTAAGTTTTTAATGAAATTACCAAAGCAATTGTGTCATTTTACATTCCCATCCAAAGTCTAAGTGATGCACAGTTGCTCCACATTCTCCCCAATGTGCACCATCGAAAATATTTCTAAATACAAACATTTTTTTATTAATTTTAAATCATAGCATTAATGATTTAAATACATTAATGCAATCATGGGGCACCATACATTGGTTTTATAAACAGTTTGACACATTTTCATCACACTGGTTAATATAGCCTTCCTGGCATTTTCTTAGTTATTGTGTTAAGACAGTTATATTATACATTTACTAAGTTTCACATGTACCCTTGTAAGATGCACTGCAGGTGTAATCCCACCTATCACCCTCCTTCTGCCCATCCTCCCTCCTCCCTCCCCTCCCTCTCCCCATTCCCCAAATTCTTAGGTTATAACTGGGTTATAGCTTTCATATGAAAGCCAAAAATTAGTTTCATAGTAGGGCTGAGTACATTGGATACTTTTTCTTCCATTCTTGAGATACTTTACTAAGAAGAATATGTTCCAGCTCCATCCATGTAAACATGAATGAGGTAAAGTCTCCATCTTTCTTTATATGTATACCATGGAATATTATAAATACAAACATTCTAATATGGATGTAGTAATGTCTCCTTGTTTGAATTTGTTTCTAAAATGACTAATGATGCTGATCGTTTTTTCTTGTAATTTTTTTCCCCATTTACATATCTTATTTGGTGAAATGTTGTCAAAACATTTGCCCTCCATTTCATTGTACTGTTGTATTTCTTATTATGGAATGTTGAATGTTCTTTATAAATTCTGGATTCAAATCTCTTATTAGATAAGTGACATGCAAATATTTTCTCCCAACTTGTCTTTTTATTTTTAAAATAGTGTCTTTCAAAGAAGACCAGTTTTAAATTGTGATGAAGTCAAATTAACATTTCTTTTTTTTATGGATAATGCATTGGGTGGTGTAAGGAAAGAAATTTTTGGTTAAACTAAGTGCACAAAAATTTTCTTTTGTGCTTTTGTGTAGAAGCTTTATAGTTTTATATTTTTAGATTTTACCTGTATTATGCCTTTAAAATTGATTTTTATATGGCATAATATTTTCTTTTGAGGGCACAAGAACACTCAATTGCTTCAGTACCACTTGTTGAAAGCACTCCACTAAATTTTCTATGAGATACCCTTTAGCTTTATGTGTGCTGGTCTAATCCACTACATTTTATGTAATATTTGCTATACTTTGGCTGTTTGTCTTTTATTTGGCTAATACATTTTGCTACTCTTTCTTTCTTGCCTTCTTTTGGTCTGATATATATTTTTATTATTTCTTATTGTGTATCTATTAGCTTTCAAGCTATAACTGTTTGCATTTTTTTATTTTACAATTACAACTGTAATTGTTTCCTTAGCCTCTCACAGTCTACTGAGAATAAATATCACACCACTTCAAGTAAAATATAGAAATCTTGCAGTAGTGTTAGTTCATTTATTCCCTCCCCTCATTCTATGCTCTGTTATTGTTATCAAATATTTCTCATCTACATATATAACACATTACTATATTTTATGTCATTTAAAAAAATTGAGGAAAGATAACATTTTATGTTTCCCCATGTATTTACCATTTCCACTGATTTTCTATATATTTGAATATCCTTATGTCTTCGTTTGCCTTCAGAATGCATACTTCTGCAGCATTACTTGTCATTCAGATGTGCTCACAACAAACTTTTTCATTTTTATATATCTAAAGACATCTTTATTTCATCCTTATTTTTAAAAGATATAGAATCCTAGGTTGATACCTTTCTTGTTTTGTTTTAAAAACCCTTTAAGGATGTCATTTCGTTTTCTTCTGAGTGTCCTTGTTTCTGACAACAGGTTGATTATCATTTTGTGTGGTTGTTCTTCTGTATGCAATATGTCTTTTTACTACTGGCTGATTTATGATTACTTTAAGTTTCCAGTGGTTTGATTTTGATGTGCCTAGTTGTGGTTCTTTTATATTTATCTTGTTGGGATTTACATAGGTGTTACATTTGTGATTTGTTCTATTTTAACTTTTAACCAAATTTGCCATTATTTATTCAAATATTGCTCATTCTATTTCTCTTTCCTCAGCTACTTCAGCTACATGTGTGCTAGATTTCCTGATCTCTGAGACCATGCTCATTTATTAAAAATATTTTTGTATGTAATTTTATGTTCGATAAATTGTATTGATTTGGGTTTAACTTTTCCAACCCTTTCTTCCACAATACACTTTTATTTATTTGTTTATTTATTTATTTTTCACAAATAGGATTCTTTATTTGTCATTATTAAAAGCCTGAATTTTAGACAGATTCTTAGACTGGTGGTTCATATCCATTAGGTCATTCAACTTTAGCACCTGTCTCATCCCCAGTATCACAATACACTTTTTCTTTTCATAATTTGTATTTGTCAGTTCTAGCATCTCTGTTTGTTTTATTCCTAATTCTCCAAGTAATCACTCAAGATGATCATCCTTTCTTATAATCCCTTAAGCATGTTTATAATAGCTGCTCTTAAAGTCCTTGCCTAGTAATTCTGTTTATCTCAGTATCTGTTTCTACTAATTTTGATCATGTGTTTCCTTTATCTACTTTTTTGTGCGTCTAGTAATATTTTGATTGTACAATAGATACTGAAATGATAATATTTTGGGAATCTGGATTATATAGTCTGCTTCTAAAGACAACTAATTTTCAAGTCAGGAATTAAATTATAAGCAGAACCTTTAGATTTTGTCAGGTCAGACTTTGCTCTTTTAAGGCCGAGCTTTTATTGGCTTTGTTTTTAAACCTGTGGCGCTGCTATTCTTTTGGGGCATATTCTTTACTCCTAAGACTTGGCCTTTTTCAGGCTATAACTGGGCAGTTGAGGGGCTCCAACTAGGCTTGACTGGAAATCCAGCACCTCTCAGTTTGGTATGACCTGTGACATCTTCAGGTTGTAACTGAGCATTTGAGGGGCTCCAACTGGACTTGACCGGAAATCCAGCACCTTCCAGTTTGGAGTGACCTGTGACATCTTTATTTATTTCACTGCCTCAAAGATGGTGATCTCTGCTATAAGGAAAGCTTCACAATGTGCTGCCCCACACATGCTCCCCCCTCTTCAGTAAAGAATCTGTGAAGAACCCTCAGGCAGAATTTTGGGACCTCCTCTTTTCTCAGCTATCTGTTTTCTGGTACCTTATTCAATAAATACCAGCTGGGTTAGCAGCTTTGAACTCTGGTATCTGCTCCCCAGCCCAGCAAGATTTCTCCTGTGCTTGGGCTTTCCATCCCTGCATCACAGTAGTTGAAATGCTCCCAGTCAGAAAATCATAGTGAATGGGAGATTCAGCCCATTTCTTATGTTCTCTTTAATTTAAGGATCACCACCTGTCTTTACTTTTATCCATTACTTGAATGATAAGCTTACATACATTGTATTTTGACTAACTTTATACTAGTTTATGGAAGGTGGACATACTTTCATTTGTGAGGCAAATTTAATCAAAGCCTATAAAGAATGCTGTGAGGTTTAAGATTTAAGGCTTTTATTTATTTATTTTTTTGGAGAGAAATTAGGGAGAACATGTTATTGTAGAAATTTCCTTGCATGGAATTAAGAAGACTGGTAGCTGCTGGCAAAAATGTTACAAATAATTTAATGATAATAATTCAGGTCTATATGACTGTAAAATTCTAAACAGGAGAAGGAATGGAAAAAGTAGAGGGAGGGGGAGGTGTACAGTGTGACCTTAGTGATGAAAGTGCAGATGGAAAATAACAGAAGTCCAGAAATCTGGCCTGGAGTGCCTGTTCTAATAACTCTGGACAAAGCAATTAACCTCTCCAAGTCTCACCTCTTAATTATTAGATACATGAAATAATATGTAGATATCTCAGGGTTACCGAAGGGTTACCTCCAGTGAGGTAGAGAATGTGGAACATAGTGTAAATTCAGAAGTTGTGCAAAACCAAAAATTCTTATCATGATTAACAATAGTATCTACAGGAGTCACTATGCTTATTACTTTTTCCATTGATTTCACATAATAATCATTACTAAATAAATTATTAAAGGAGTGGTGATAGTTTCTTCAGAAAAGCAGAAGTGAAACGCTCGATTCCTTGGCATAAATGAAGGTTGTTAGGTTTACTTGTTTATTTGTTCTACTGCACTACTCCTGACATTTTTAGAGGGATTTATTTTTGGAGATTAGAAAATATATCTTGAAATAACCTCCAAACATGAATTTACATAGCAATGAGCCTAATGTTCCATGTGTTGGGAACATTATGGAACATCAGGTGTTTTCTGTGCCATACATGGCAACAGTGGAAAAAAAGAATGTTAATTATTTATCTAATACCCACTATTTTTTTTTTTTTTTTTGTTCGGGGCTGGGTTTGAACCCACCACCTCCGGTATATGGGGCCAGTGCCCTACTCCTTGAGCCACAGGAGCTGCCCCTGATACCCACTAATTTGATAATTTTTATTAGACTCTTCTGTTTGATGTAGATGAAATAGATGTTTTACCTTAAATATGTTCAGATAAGTGAGCAAAGCAAGGAGTTAGTTGATTCGTAGTTAAATGGTCCACTTGGGTGACAGTCAATAGAAATCCATGCTGCAGGTAATAGAGACTAGATGTATGTTACTTCATCTTGCCATCATGACATGTGACTATTGAATTCTCATGTAGGGTTTAGGCACCTTATTTATCTTTGATTCTAACAATTTTGAGACCAAAGGAGAGAGTAATTCCTTGTGTATAGGAAAAAAAGTCAGTATCAATTATCACTGAATTCTTAGAAAAAAAAAGAAAATCTATACAGTAGAATTTCCATAACTGACCACCTCCCTATATTGACTACCTCAAGTTGACCTAATTTTCATAGACCACACATGCCACATAGATGGATCAGTATAGGAGGCCTAGTTCCTTATGTTGACCACCTCTGCATGTTAACCAGTTTGTTACAGTCCTTTGGATCTTTGGATAGTCAATGTATAGAGATGTTACTGTATTTTAAAAGGAGGATTGTTTTACTTTCAGCACCATATAAGATATGAAAATCTTTACATCTTCACAAGGGAAGGACATTTATTTTCCTATAGAAAGTAGAATTGTTAACTTTGGTAGACAAAAGGGAAGTTTGGTTGTGGGAGGGGCTAAGTTATGCCTGATCCCTCACTCCCAGACCATCATACAACCATGTGTTTTCATGAGTTGATATGCTTGAGGGACTAGATTTGGGGATTACAGAGAGGCTGGAGTATAATGCACAATCTCTCCATCTCCAAAGGCCACTTGAACAGGAGCTGAAAAGTGAGACAAAAACAATATTGCCTGGGTGTCTAGGTGCAGAAAAGCAAGCGCAGTTGGAGATAGTGATATTCTTTTCAAGTTTTCAAGGGAAAGCTTGGCCAGTGTTTGCAGGAACTGGGGAATGTTGAGGCAAAGTAGCCAGGAAATAGCACTTTCTCAGAAAACATTGTTGGCTATAGTGGTAGAGAGGTGCTGTCCCCAAATCCTGGTCAGTGGACCTCTACACCATGCTCAGAGAGAAAGGACAGATGTGTATTTATTCCTGAACAAACTGGAGGTGAGACTCACCCTGGGGCCTTCCAGAAATAACAGAGATGATCAAAGACCTTGGGGTGTGGGCCAGGAGAATGAAGAATGAGAATCTCTGGCTTTGCAAGTGTGGCTGCAGGCCAGAAAAATTTGATTATTAATATTAATGTGACCTCATTTTACCCATGGACTGCTGAGACTAGGAGATTCAGGTTGCATGTACAACATTTCTTTTCAAAGCATTTTTATCTCTTAGTATATTCTTATTTCAGTCTTGTGATCCTAGGGCATATTTATCTAAGACCCAATCTCACTGTGTCGATCCTTTATCCTCATAATTCTCAAGGGAAATTGTGAATGTCAAGAGAATCCTTGGAGGAGGATAGAAGTCACAAGAGGCATATTGTGGAAGAGACAGATCCACACTTACCCTTCCTTTCATTTGGGTGGTGCCAATGAAAGGGGACAGTAGTTTTAAGTGTATATGTAATAGGAGGCTCAGCCTGTGTATGGGCTATGTACACTTCTGGGTTAAGGAATGTTAGGGGTGATGTGGAAACTTTTGTGGTGTCCCTCAATTAATTCATTTTTATGCGGCTATGAGGCTGTTTTCATAACTAGAATGTGAGCTCCCTGGTATGGACTGAATCGTGCTCCATATAATACCTATGTTGAAGTTCCAAACCCCAGGACTCAGACTGCAAATGTATTTAGACAAAAGGTCTTTAAAGAGATGACTCAGTCAAAATGAGACTTTTTTTGGTGGGCTTTAACAAGACTGTTATCTTTATGAGAAGAAGGAGAGATGCTCACATGATGAGGCAGCAAGAGGATGGTATCTGCAGCACAATGAAACCTGGGAGCTCAACAGTCCTGGAATCAAAGCTCAGACCAGAACAAAATGTTTAAGCCACTTAGCCTGTGGTATTTTTTTTTTTTTATTGTTGGGGATTCATTGAGAGTACAATAAGCCAGGTTACACTGATTGCAATTGTTAGGTAAAGTCCCTCTTGCAATCATGTCTTGCCCCAGAAAGTGTGACACACACCAAGGCCCGAACCCCCTCCCTCCTTCCCTCTTTCTGTTTCCTCCCCCATAACCATAATTGTCATTTATTGTCCTCATATCAAAATTGAGTACATAGGATTCATGCTTCTCCATTCTTGTGATGCTTTACTAAGAATAATGTCTTCCACGTCCATCCAGGTTAATACGAAGGATGTAAAGTCTCCATTTTTTTTAATGGCTGAATAGTATTCCATGGTATACATATACCACAGCTTGTCAATCCATTCCTGGGTTGGTGGGCATTTAGGCTGTTTCCACATTTTGGCAATTGTAAATTGAGCTGTAATAAACAGTCTAGTACAAGTGTCCTTATGATAAAAGGTTTTCTTTCCTTCTGGGTAGATGCCCAGTAATGGGATTGCAGGATCAAATGGGAGGTCTAGCTTGAGTGCTTTGAGGTTTCTCCATACTTCCTTCCAGAAAGGTTGTACTAGTTTGCAGTCCCGCCAGCAGTGTAAAAGTGTTCCCATCTCTCCACATCCACGCCAGCATCTGCAGTTTTGAGATTTTGTGATGTGGGCCATTCTCACTGGGGTTAGATGATATCTCAGGGTTGTTTTGATTTGCATTTCTCTAATATATAGAGATGATGAACATTTTTTCATGTGTTTGTTAGCCATTCGTCTGTCGTCTTTAGAGAAACTTCTATTCATGTCTCTTGCCCATTGATATAAGAGATTGTTGGCTTTTTTCATGTGGATTCATTTGAGTTCTCTATAGATCCTAGTTATCAAGCTTTTGTCTGATTGAAAATATGCAAATATCCTTTCCCATTGTGTAGGTTGTCTCTTTGCTTTGGTTATTGTCTCCTTAGCTGTACAGAAGCTTTTCAGTTTAATGAAGTCCCATTTGTTTATTTTTGTTGTTGTTGCGATTGCCATGGCAGACTTCTTCATGAAGTCTTTCCCAAGGCCAATATCTTCCAGTGTTTTTCCTATGCTTTCTTGGAGGATTTTTATTGTTTCATGCCTTAAATTTTAGTCCTTTATCCATCTTGAATCAATTTTTGTGAGTGGGGAAAGGTGTGGGTCCAGTTTCAGTCTTTTACATGTAGACATCCAGTTCTCCCAACACCATTTATTGAATAGGGAGTCTTTCCCCCAAGGTATGTTCTTGTTTGGTTTATCAAAGATTAGGTAGTTGTAAAATGTTAGTTTCATTTCTTGGTTTTCAATTCGATTCCAAGTGTCTATGTCTCTGTTTTTGTGCCAGTACCATGCTATCTTGAGCACTATGGCTTTGTAGTACAGACTAAAATCTGGTATGCTGATGCCCCCAGCTTTATTTTTGTTACAGAGAACTGCCTTAGCTATATGGGGTTTTTCCCGGTTCCATACAAAATGCAGAATCATTTTTTCCAAATCTTGAAACGACGATGTTGGTATTTTGATAGGAATGGCATTGAATAGGTAGATTGCTTTGGGAAGTATAGACATTTTAACAATGTTGATTCTTCCCATCCATGAGCATGGTATGTTCTTCCATTTGTTAATATGCTCTGCTATTTCCTTTCTGAGGATTTCATAGTTTTCTTTATAGAGGTCCTTCACCTCCTTCGTTAGGTATATTCCTAGGTATTTCATTTTCTTTGAAACTGTGGTGAAGGGAGTTGTGTCCTTAATTAGCTTCTCATCTTGACTGTTATTGGTGTACACAAAGGCTACTGACTTGTGGACATTGATTTTATATCCTGAAACATTACTGTATTTTTTGATGACTTCTAGGAGTCTTGTGGTTGAGTCTTTGGGGTTCTCTAAGTATAAGATCATGTCGTCAGCAAAGAGGGAGAGTTTGACCTCCTCTGCTCCCATTTGGATTCCCTTTATTTCCTTGTCTTGCCTAATTGTATTGGCTAGAACTTCCAGCACTACGTTGAATAGTAAAGGTGACAGAGGACAACCTTGTCTGGTTCCAGTTCTAAGAGGAAAAGGTTTCAGTTTTACTCCATTCAGTAAAATATTGGCTGTGGGTTTGTCATAGATAGCTTCAATCAGTTTTAGAAATGTGCCACCTATGCCTATACTCTTCAGTGTTCTAATTAGAAAAGGATGCTGGATTTTATCAAATGCTTTTTCTGCATCTATTGAGAGGATCATGTGATCTTTACTTTTGCCTCTGTTAATATGGTGGATAACGTTTATAGACTTGCGTATGTTAAACCAGCCTTGCATCCCTGGAATGAAGCCTACTTGATCATGATGAATGACTTTTTTGATGATAAGCTGTAATCTATTGGCTAGGATTTTGTTGAGAATTTTTTCATCTATATTCATGAGTGAGATTGGTCTGAAATTCTCCTTTTTGTTTGGGTCTTTTCCTGGTTTTGGTATCAGGGTGATGTTTGCTTCATAGAATGTGTTGGGGAAGATTCCTTCTTCCTCAATTTTTTGGAATAATTTCTGCAGTACAGGAATAAGCTCATCCTTGAAGGTTTGATAGAATTCTGGAGTGAAGCCATCTGGACCAGGGCATTTTTTGTTGGAAGATTTTTTATTGTTTCTTTGATCTCAGTGCTTGAAATTGGTCTGTTCAGGAGCTCTATTTCTTCCTGGCTGAGTCTAGGGAGAGGGTGTGATTCCAAATATTGATCCATTTCTTTCACATTGTCAATTTCTGGGCATAGAGTTTCTGGTAGTATTCAGAGATGATCTCTTGTATCTCTGTGGGATCAGTTGTTATTTCCCCTTTATCATTTCTGATTGAGGTTACTAGAGATTTTACTTTTCTATTCCTCGTTAGTGTGGCCAATGGTTTATCTATTTTATTTATTTTTTCAAAAAACCAACTCCTTGTTTCATTAATTTTCTGAATGATTCTTTTGTTTTCAATTTCATTGATCTCTGATTTGATTTTGGATATTTCTTTTCTTCTACTGAGTTTAGGCTTAGATTGTTCTTCTTTTTCCGATTCCATAAGATCTCTTGGGAGATTGTTGATGTGCTCTCTCTCTGTTTTTCGAATAGGCATCTAAAGCAATGAATTTTCCTCTCAAAACTGCTTTTGCAGTATCCCACAGGTTTTGGTAGCTTGTGTCTTCATTGTTGTTATGCTCAAGGAAGTTAATGATTTCCTGTTTTATTTCTTCCTTCACCCATCTGTTATTCAACAGAAGATTGTTTAATTTCCATGCCTTTGGGTGGGGTCGAGCATTTTTGTTAGAGTTGAGTTCCACCTTTAGTGTCTTATGGTCTGAGAAGATACAAGGTAAAATTTCAATTCTTTTGATTGTGTTGATATTTGTTTTGTGTCCCAGGATATGATCAATTTTGGAGAATGTTCCATGGATTGATGAGAAGAATGTATATTTTTTATCTTTGGGATGGAGTGTTCTATATGTGTCTATCAAGCACAGTTGTTCTAGGGTCTCATTTAAATCTCTTATATCCTCATTTAATTTCTGTTTGGAGGATCTATCCAGCTCTGTAAGAGGAGTGTTAAGGTCCCCTGTTATTATGGTATTATCAGATATCATATTGCTCAGACTGAGTAAGGTCTGTTTCAAGAATCTGGGAGCATTTAAATTGGGTGCATAGATATTTAGAATTGAAAAGTCTTCTTGTTGTATTTTTCCCTTGACCAATATAAAGCGACCATCCTTGTCTTTTTTGACTTTAATTGCTTTAAATCCACATGTATCTGAAAATAAGATTGCAACTCCTCTTTTCTTCTGGATTCCATTTGCCTGAAAAATTGTCTTCCAACCCTTGACTCAGAGCTTTAATTTGTCTTTTGAAGCCAGGTGTGTTTCTTGTAGACAGCAGATGGATGGCTTGTGTTTTTTAATTCAGTCAACCAATCTATGTCTCTTCAGTGGGGAATTCAAGCCATTAACATTTATTGAGATAATTGATAAGTGTTGTAGTATTCTATTCGTCTTATTTTGTGAGAGTCCATTGCTTAGTTTTATCTTTTGCATCAGTGTGGAGGTTAGGTTCTGTCCTTTAATTTCTGAGTTCTTACTTTGCTGCTGATCCATTGTGGTGGTCAGTGTGCAGAACAGGTTGAAGTTTTTCCTGTAGAGCTGGTCTTGTTGTGGCAAATTTCCTCAATGTTTGTATATCCGTAAATGATTTGATTTCTCTGTCAATTTTGAAGCTTAGCTTAGCAGGGTACAGAATTCTGGTCTGGAAATTGTTCTGTTTAAGTAGATTAAAGGTAGATGACCATTGTTTCCTTGCTTGGAAAGTTTCATTAGAGAAGTCTGTGGTCACTCTGATGGATTTGCCCCTGTAGGTCAACTGGCGCTTACTCCTGGCAACTTGCAGAATCTTTTCTTTTGTCTTGACTTTGGACAGGTTCATCACAATGTGTCTTGGAGAAGCTCGGTTAGAGTTGAGGCGACCTGGGTTCCGATAGCACTCTGAAAGCAGTGTGTCAGAATCTTTGGTGATATTTGGGAAATTTTCTTTTATAATATTCTCTAGTGTGGCTTCCATTCCTCTGGGCCATTCTTCTTCCCCTTCTGGAATTCCTATAACTCGTATGTTGGAATGCTTCATAAAGTCCCATAATTCTGACAGTGAACGTTCTGCTTTCTCTCTCTTCTTTTCTGCCTCTTTTACTATCTGAGTTATCTCAAGAACTTTGTCTTCTACCTCTGAAATTCTTTCTTCTGCATGGTCTAACCTGTTGCTGATACTTTCCATTGCATCTTTAAGTTCCCTGATTGACTGTTTCATTTCCTTCAGCTCTGCTATATCCTTTTTATATTCTTCCTATCGTTCATCTCTTATTTGATTCTGTTTTTGAATTTCCTTTTGTTCAATTTCCACTTTGTGAGCAGTTTCCTTCATTGTTTCCATCATTTCTTTCATGGTTTTCAACATGTGTATTCTAAATTCCCTTTCTGTCATTCCTAACATTTCTGTATAGGTAGAATCCTCTGCAGTAGCTACCTCATTGTCCCTTGGCGGGTTTGTTCTGGACTGGTTATTCATGTTGCCTGGAGTTTTCTGCTGATTCTTCCTCATGAGTGATTTCTTTTATCTGTTTCCTTGCCCTAATTTTCCTTTCACTTCCTCTTGCTCTTTAAGTTCTCGTGCCTGTGGACTTCACTGGATATAGGAAATATGGCAGGCTCACCTCCAGGAGTACTGAGATCTCACGCCCACGTTAGTCTCACGCCCGCCGCTCCCGGAGTCCAGCCTGTGGTATTTTTTACAGCCACCCTAGAGAACTAATTGTTTTCATGAGACAGAACTTTTCTCTTTCATTTCCCACTGTGTGTCTCAGACCTAGAAAAGCCCCTGGCACATAATAGACACTCAAAAAGCCTTTGCTGGGTGAATAAGTAGCAGACTGAATGGCACATAATGTGAAGGCATTTATACCAAAGAAATGGTAGTCTCAGGCCCAGGGTCTTGTTTTGAGTGTTTGTGGCTCCCATTTTTTTCTAGCTTAAAGTGACATTTCAATTCAAAACCTTCTGTGACATGTCTTTCCACGTATACACTCTTAATTTTTAATGTCCTCCTGCATGAACCCTTTGGATCAGCTGGTTCGGCCTGTAGACCTTAACACAGAATGGCCCAGGCCATTTTCTAACCTACTGTATGCAGAGCCACACCTGTTCTTTCAGGCCTACATAGGGTTCCACCAACTGCCTGGTGTCTTTTCTTATTGTTTCATTCCTGCCCTGGCATCACTACCTATATTGAGAACCAGCATCAGCTGCCTCACATTGCTACTTATCTTATTACACCACTCCACTTGTTAGTATGCATAAGACCTAATGTAAGACTCTGATGGCAAGAATCCTAGAATAAATGTTAGATTCTGATGAAGTAATTATATTGACAATGGATGGTGATGGTGAATGTTCTCTTGATGCTGTATTGAGCTATGTTGGCTTTATCTGAAAACACAGTAGGGTTGACCACTCCATTGCACCATGTCAAGAACAGTAGTAGATTGGGTTGAATTTTTGGTAGTAGCAATGGCTGCCACACTTCCATCAGTTTTTCATATTAGTGTCTCACAACAGCCTCACTTGCTGATTCAGAATCATTAACTATTTTCAACAATCCCAAAAGAGTCAGACAACTGCTTCTTCATTAGGAAGGCTTCTGAAAATTCTAAGTCAAAGATGTAAGGAGAAACAGACCTCTGTCTGGCACTAGACCAAGAGTGAATATACAAAGCAGGATTTGCAAGCTATTAGGATGATAATTGCTTATAGAATTGCCAGAGCATGGCATCTTTTCAGATGAGTCTACCTGAGAAAAATTCAGCTACACTACATCTGAGGAGTGACTAAAATAAATTAGGAGATGAGAAAGATTCAGAACTGCATGAGGCTTAGACGAATCAGGGGAAGTGAATCAGATAAATATATTAACACACACACATAGTGATGGATGAGGCAGATGACATTTTATGCTCCTTTAAACTGACTAATGAAGATCAGACAAATTAGAAATAGTTGTGGACAAGTTCAAGAATGTCTTTCTAGTGTGTACTGAAAAGGAATCTTAAGGAGCAGAGCTGTGAAGTACTCCGAGAAAATGGAAAGTGGGATAATGGAAAGAATATTTTAAGAGTTACATTCCTGTGCCCAGATGTTATAAACTTTAAGAAAATACTTTTAAATGTAATGTTTTGAAATGTGATATAATATTTTAAAGTATCTCACAGCAAAAATAATGTTGCAACTAAGACTATTTCTATTTTTTTTTCAATGTGCTGATTTTTTTTTTATCAAATCATAACTGTATACATTGATATGATCATGGGGCATCATACATTTGCTTCATAAACCATTTGACACATTTTTATCACAGTGGTTAACATAGCCTTTCCGGCGTTATCTCAGTTACTGTGCCAAAACATTTACATTCTACATTTACCAAGTTTCGCAAATACCCCTGTAATATGCACCACAGGTGTGATCCCACCAATCCCCCTCCCTCTACCCACCCCCTATTGTTAAGTTGTAGCTGGGTTATAGCTTTCATGTGAGAGTCCCAAATTAGTTTCATAGTAGGGCTGTGTACATTGGGTACTTTTTCTTCCATTCTTGGGATACTTTACTAAGAAGAGTATGTTCCAGATCCATCCATGTAAACATGAAAGAGGTAAAGTCTCCATCTTTCTTTAAGGCTGCATAGTATTCCATGGTATACATATACCACAATTTATTAATCCATTCGTGGATCGATGGGCACTTGGGCTTTTTCCATGACTTAGCTATTATGAATTGGGCTGCAATAAACATTCTGGTACAAATATCTTTGTTATGTTGTGATTTTTGGTCTTCTGGGTATATGCCCAGCAGAGGAATTACAGGATTGAATGGCAGATCTATTTTTAGATCTCTGAGTGTTCTCCATATATCTTTCCAAAAGGAATGTATTAATTTGCATTCCAACCAGCAGTGCAGAAGTGTTCCCTTTTCTCTGCATCCACGCCAACATCTCTGGTCTTGAGTTTTTGTGATATAGGCTAGTCTCATTGGAGTTAGATGATATCTCAAAGTAGTTTTGATTTGCATTTCTCTGATGATTAAAGATGATGAGCATTTTTTCATATGTCTGAAAAAATGCGCCTGTCTTCTTCAGAGATGTTTCTCTTCAAATCCCTTGCCCAGCCTGCGATGGGATCCCTTGTTTTTTTCTTGCTGATGCGTTTGAGTTCTCTGTGGATTCTGGTTATTAAACCTTTGTCAGAGATATAACCTGCAAATATCTTCTCCCATTCCGAGGGCTGTCTGCTTGCTCTGCTTACTGTGTTCTTAGCTGTGCAGAAGCTTTTTAGTTTGATCAAGTCCCAGTAGTGTATTTTTGAAGCTGCTTCAATTGCCCGGGGAGTTCTCCTCATGAAATACTCACCCAGACCAATTTATTCAAGGGTTTTCCCTGCATTCTCCCCTAGTATTTTTATAGTTTCATGTTTTAAGTTTAAATCTTTAATCCAATGAGAGTCTATCTTAGTTAATGGTGAAAGGTGTGGGTCTAATTTCGGTCTTCCGCAGGTTGCCAGCCAGCTCACCCAGCACCATTTGTTAAATAGGGAATCTTTTCCCCACTGAATGTTTTTAATTGGCTTGTCAAAAATCAAATAGCAGTAAGTAGCTGGATTCATCTCTTCGTTCTCTATTCTGTTCCAGATATCTACTTCTCTGTTTTTGTGCCAATACCATGCTGTTTTGATCACTATCGATTTGTAGTAAAGTCTGAGGTCTGGTAGCGTGATTCCTCCTGTTTTGTTTTTATTTCTGAGTAATGTCTTGGCTATTCGAGGTTTTTTCTGATTCCATATAAAAAGAAGTAATGTTTTTTCAAGATCTTTAAAATATGACAGTGGAGCTTTAATAGGGAGTGCGTTGAAATTATATATTGCTTTGGGTAGTATGGACATTTTGATAATGTTGATTCTTCCTAGCCATGAGCATGGTATGTTTTTCCATTTGTTAGCATTTTCAGCTATTTCTTTTCTTAGAGTTTCATAGTTCTCTTTATAGAGATCTTTCATGTCTTTTGTTAGGTAAATTCCCAAATATTTCATCTTCTTTGGCACTACTGTGAATGGGATAGTGTCCTTAACTGCTTTTTCAATTTGACTGTTGTTGGTGTATATAAAGGCTACCGATTTATGAATGTTGATTTTGTAACCTGAGACGCTGCTGTATTCCTTGATCACTTCCAGGAGTTTTGTAGTAGAGTCCCTAGTGTTTTCCAAATACACAATCATATCATCTGCGAAGAGCGAGAGTTTGATCTCTTCTGACCCTATATGGATACCCTTGATCGCCTTTTCTTCCCTAATTGCAGTGTCTAAAACTTCCATTACAATGTTGAAAAGCAATGGAGACAATGGGCAGCCTTGTAGGTTCCTGATCTGAGTGGAAATGATTCCAATTTAACTCCATTCAATATGATATTGGCTGTGGGTTTGCTGTAGATAGCCTCTATCAGTTTAAGAAAAGTCCCTTCTAGACCAATTTTCTTGAGTGTTCTGATCATGAAGGGATGCTGGATATTATCGAAAGCTTTTTCTGCATCAATTGAGAGAATCCTATGGTCTTTGTTTTTTAATTTGTTTATGTGCTGAATTACATTTATAGATTTACGTATACTGAACCAGCCTTGAGACCCTGGGATAAAACCAACCTGATCATGATGTATAATTTGTTTGATGTGTTGCTGGATTCTGTTTGTTAGGATCTTGTTGAATATTTTTGCATCTATATTCATTAGTGATATTTGTCTATCATTTTCTTTTCTTGTTGGGTCTTTTCCTGGTTTGGGGATCAGGGTGACGTTTGCTTCATAGAACGTGTTGGGTAGTCTTCCTTCTTTTTCTACATTTTGGAACAGGTTGAGTATTATAGGTACTAATTCCTCTTTAAAGGTTTGGTAGAATTCTGACGTGAAACCATCTGGTCCCGTGCTTTTCTTTTTAGGGAAGTTTTGTATAGTTGATGCTATTTCAGAACTTGATATGGGTCTGTTCAACATTTCCACTTGATTCTGGTTAAGTCTTGGAAGGTGGCGTGCTTCCAAGTATCGGTCTATTTCCTTCAGATTTTCATATTTCTGAGAATAAAGTTTCTTTTAATATTCATTAAGGATTTTTTGGATTTCTGATGAGTCTGTGGTTATTTCGTCTTTGTTGTTCTGATTGATGATATTAGAGATTTTACTCTTTTTTCCTGATTAGGTTGGCCAGAGGTTTATCTATTTTATTGACCTTTTCAAAAAAACCAGCTTTTTGATTTATTGATCTGTTGTATTATTCTTTTGTTTTCAATTTCATTTAATTCTGCTCTAATTTTGGTTATTTCTTTTCTTCTACTGGGTTTGGGGTTGGAATGTTCTTCCTTTTCCAGTTGCGTGAGATGTCCCATTAAGTTGTTAACTTCCTCTCTTTCTGTTCTCTTGAGGAAGGCTTGCAGTGCTATAAATTTCCCTCTTAGAACAGCCTTTGCAGTGTCCCAGAGGTTCTGATAGTTTGTGTCTTCATTGTCGTTTTGTTCTAAAAAATTGGCGATTTCTTTCTTAATCTCATCTCTGACCCAGCTATCATTCAGCATAAGGTTATTTAACTTCCATGTTTTTGTATGGGTATGCAGATTCCTGTTGTTACTGCTCTCAAGTTTTATTCCATGATGGTCCGAGAAGATGCATGGAATAATTTCTATTCCTTTAAATTTACTGAGGTTAGACTTGTGACCTAAAATGTGGTCAATTTTGGAGTAAGTTTCGTGGGCTTATGAGAAGTATGTGTATTCAATTTTGTTGGGATGAAATGTTCTGTAGATGTCTGCTAAATCTAAATATTGGATGGTTATGTTTAAATCTAAGATTTCTTTGCTCGGCTTCTCTCTGGAGGATCGATCCAACACTGCCAAGGGAGTGTTGAAATCTCCGACGATTATGGAGCTGGAGGAAATCAAGTTACTCATGTCTGTTAGAGTTTCTCTTATAAATTGAGGTGCATTCTGGTTGGGTGCATAGATATTAATAATTGAAATCTCATCATATTGAGTATTACCCTTAACAAATATGAAGTGACCATTCTTGTCCTTCCTTACTTTTGATGGTTTAAAGCCTACTGTATCTGCAAATAAAATTGCAACACCTGCTCTTTTCTGATTACCATTTGCCTGAAATATGGATGACCATCCTTTCACCCTGAGTCTGTATTTGTCTTTTAAGTTGAGATGTAACTCTTGTATGCAACAAATATCTGGCTTGAGTTTTTGTATCCAGTCAGCTAACCTATGCCTCTTTAGAGGACAGTTTAAGCCATTCACATTGATGGAGAGTATTGATAAGTCTGGTGGAATTTTGGGTATCGAGTTTTTCAAAGGTCCAGTGGACATTTTTAATCCTTTCGCCAGTGTGGAAGTTGGAGTTTGATCCAAAGTTTCTGAGTGAGTTTACTTTTGTGGTATAGGATTGGGTTCGTCATTGTGGAGGATAGGGCTGAGAACATCCTGAAGAGCTGGTTTACTTATGGCAAATTTTTTCAACATATGAATGTCATTGAAGTATTTAATTTCTCCATCATAGATGAAACTCAGTTTAGCTGGATACAAGATCCTGGGTTGAAGGTTTTTGTGCTTTAGGAGATTAAAAGTTGATGACCAGCCTCTTCTGGCTTGAAAAGTTTCAGCAGAGAGATCTGCAGTTATTCTAATATTCTTACCTTTGTATGTTATAGTTTTCTTTCGCCGGGCTGCTTTGAGAATCTTCTCTTTCATGTTAACTTTAGTGAAGCTAATTATGATATGTCTGGGGGATGACTTATTGGGGTTGAATCGTGCTGGGGTTCTGAAGCTGTCTGCTATCTGAATTTCAGATTCTCTAGGCATGTCTGGAAAATTTTATTTCATAATTTCATGCAGAAGGGCCTCTGTGCCCTCGGAAGCCACTTCATCATTCTCAGAAATCCCTATAATCCTTATGTTGCTTTTTTTCGAATTATTTGAGAGTTCTCTGAGTGAGTGATCCGTTTTTGCTCTCCATTTCTCTTCCTCTTTGAGAGATTGAGAGCGTTCGAACACTTTATCTTCAATGTCAGAAATCCTTTGTTCTGCTTGCTCCATTCTGTTACTGAGGGATTCTACTGTATTTTTCATATCTTTGAGGGCTGTAAGTTCTTGCTTCAGTGTGTCTAAGTCTTTGGTGGTTTTGTCTTTAAATTCGTTAAATTCTTGAGACAATTTTTGAATTTCTCCTTGAATTCCTAATTCCATTTTATTAATCTTGTCTGCAATCCAAATTCTGAATTCGATTTCTGACATCTCAGCCAGTTGTTTATGGATGGGATCTTCAATCACATCTGCCGTATCTTTTCTTGGGGGGGTTGATCTATCCTGGTTATTCATGTTACCAGAGTTTTTCCGCTGATTCCGCCCCATGGTTATTTTACTCCCTTTGGTTTTTCCCCTGGGGTTATATCGAGGGCCCGTACAGTGTTGTGGCCTGAGAAACTGGGGCCCTGTCTGGTGTGGTGGAGCAAAGTGGTTCTGTCTTGTTTTCATCTGGTTTCTGTTCGATCCTATTGGAACTTCTACTCTGGCTTGAAGTCTCAGCTGTGTGGAAAAAATGAGCAATTAAGTCACCCCGCCCACCCACCTCTGGCCCCAGTTGGAAAAGGAGAATCAAACCTTCCTACAATCGCACACCCAGGGCACCACCTGAAATGTCCTCAGTCTATTAGCCCAGTTCAAAAGGTCCAAATCAACTGTCTCAATCGTCACTTGTCTCGGGTGGGAGAATTCAAGAGGTCTCTGGGAACTGGATCACAGGGGCCTGGTGACTCCTCTGACACGGCTCACCCCAGTGCAGCGTGGAGTCAGGAGGAGCCACCCAGCAAACAGAGCAGTCTGGGAAGGTTGACGTCTCCTTCCCCACTTTGCCCCTCCGTCGGACCCAGTCACTGGTGTCTCTGCAGATGGCTAACCCAGTTGCCTGCAGTGAATAGACACTCCAGGGGTTTGCAGCTGCCTGAATCACAAGGAAGTCTGCCAGGCCCCCGCAGACTGCCGCTATCTAGCAGGAGGAGATGGGGCCTGACGTCTTTGAGTGTTTGATGCAGGTGATGGGAAGGAGGTGTTCACTCAGGCTTAGCCCCATCCCTGATGGATGCTGCTAACAGAACAGAACAGAACAGACAACTTTGCGGGGTTCTGTCTCTGTTCCTGTCGAAATCGCCTACAGAAGATGGGCTGTTTTGAGTTCAAACGTCTTTGCTGCTGGAGATTTGCATCCGAACACCTTTCTGGGTCGGCCCCAACCTGGAAGCTTCCCGGGTTTGTGAGCCGTGTCAGGAAATCCCCCGCTCACCAGTGGCCTCCTCTGGTTGCCCAGGGAGACAGGGGGTGTGGCCTCAGAATATCCAGAAGTGAGCATTCTTGCGTTAAAGAAAAAACGGCTGTTGATCTACCTCCAGGGAACTGCTGCTCTGGTGTGGGCACTCAGGCGACCCTTTTCTCCTCTGTCCCGCACCCCTGAGTCAGCACTGAGTGGCCGCAGTTTGTGCTGGGTCCACACCCCTCAAGAGATCCCCCAAGAATCAGAACTCTTGGGGGATGGGCCCCCAGACCCCGATTGCGAGTGGCGGGGGGGAAGCTAGAGTTTCATTCAGTTTTACGCAACACTACGGCCTGGGGAGGGCTCCTGCACTGCACCACATGGAAGTGCCGCCAAGGCTTGGTTTCCCCTCAGCAGAGTGCCCTCTCCTCGCTCACGTGTCCCAGAGTCAGCGCTGACCTGGCGCAGCTCAGGCACTGTGCACTCCCCTCGAGAAATCACCCAGGGATCCGAACTCCTGGGGGATAGGCCCTCAGACCCCGAGTGAGAGTAGGGGCTCTCAGCTCTCAGTGGGGAAGCTAGAGTCTTATTCAGTCTTGTGCCTGCCCCGTAATGTTGTCCGGGGAGGGTTGCTGCACTGCACCGCAGGGAAGTGCCGCGAGGCGTGACTCCCCCTCACCCCGGTGCCCTCTCCTCACTCATGCACCTCAGAGTCAATGCTGACCAGTTGCAACTCGGGGACTGTCCACTCCCCTTGAGAAATCACCCAAGGATCCGAACTCCTGAGGGACAGGCCTCCAGACCTCAGTGGGCGGGAGGGGAGTGCCGGGAGGATTCCCAAGTTTTATTCAGTTTTATGCCTGGCAGGAGAACACCATGATACCCCAGTAGGGGAGGTAGGTCCAGTTTTTAGAAGGTCTCTCCCGTGGAGTGTAGTGGGAGGGCCTTTAATTTCTGCCCGCTTGTTTAATTGTGGGGCTCTTGAGCCGGTCTCATGGGGGAGGGGTACTCCCGTCTGCTTGGTGGTGAATTTTGTACCTTTTGTTTGCGTCCTTGTGATCACAACTTGCCTCAGCGGTGTTGATGTGCGTTCTTCAACCTTCTCTCTTGGTGAGGCTCAAGTCCATCAGGATACTTACTAAATTCCTGTCCCTTAACTCTCCTTTCGGACGGGAGCCTCTGTTGAAAGCTGGCTTCAGTCCGCCATCTTGTCTCCCCTCCACTATTTCTATTTTGGATACCAAGTAATAATACATAATCTTACAGATGTCCGTTTCCTATTTTTTGTTTAATCATAAAATGTGAAGTGATATATTTAAGCTGTAGTTTAGATTATGGACACAATACTGTATTCACTGACCTTTACCAGCTCTGTTTTTAGTCTTTATTTTTAATGTGGCTAAAGATTATTAGGTGTCAATATTTACAGAAAAGCACAGAATGCTTTTTTAGTGAGGAACTATAAATCAGAAAATGCACACACTTACATTCTCAGTACTAATCTTAGAACATTCCAGACTGAAGGGACAGAGAAGCATGACAGAGAAGTGACAAGTATCCTGGCATGTGTGAGTGTACTGGGGGGTGTTTGGGAAGGTTGGAGTAGGCATGAATTCTGTGTAGTTTGGCAATATTGCTGTTCAAAGATGCTACTGAGAAATTCAAGTTGCCGGGCCAGAGTGGAAAACAGGAGCCAGATCAGAAGAGGCCAGGGTGCTCTATTAAGCTGCAAAACTGAACTGGAGGTTTTGGGGGTTAGACTCATATTTTAGTGAGACCACTCTCCATGGTGAATATTTTTGGCTCATTTTCTCAGTAGAGGTATATGGCCATGACACTATTAGTCAAGAATCCACTTAGGCATACTATCCATCCACCTAGGCCATTAGAACTTGTGACCTGTGTTATATGTCCAAGGGAGAATTATAACTATGTGAAAATATGTGGTAATATTCTCATGTTATCCAACTGGATTGACTAATTACTGAAGATCATCCATCACAGTTGGGAAAGGAGAACTGCTAAAACTATAAAAGAAACTGAAATATTAAACACATTTGACATTCATATTTTAAAAATGGAGAGAGAATGGGACATAAAACAAGGAAAATAACAAAAACAAAAAGAGAATCTGTGATCGTATACCATTAGCAAAACAAACAAAAACAAATAAATTCTATTGCTTTATTACTCAAAGGTTAATTTTTATTTCCCCCAAACAGTATCATTTCTGCTTAGAGCAGGAGGAGAGTAAAGAAAATTTAAGATACTGGTCAGCAAAGGAAGATGTGGCAGCTGGTTTGAAAATAAATCAATTAGGACAGCGCCTGTGGCTCAATGAGTAGGTCACCGGCCCCATTTGCCTAGGGAGGCGGGTTCAAACCCAGCCCCGGCCAAACTGCAACAAAAAAATAGCCGGGTGTTGTGGCGGGCACCTGTGGTCCCAGCTGCTCGGGAGGCCGAGGCAAGAGAATCGCATAAGCCCAAGAGTTAGAGGTTGCTGTGAGCCGTGTGATGCCATGGCACTCTACCCGAGGGCAGTACAGTGAGACTGTCTCTACAAAAAAAAAAAAAGAAAGAAAATAAATCAATTAAAGTGTCATAATTATCTGGCCAGTGACACCTGTCCTAAGCCACCTCAATCCTCAGGTGGGAGATTGGGAGAAATAGTTTAGCAACTTGCTATAGGTGTTTTCTTTCATTTGCTGTCCAGAATGTACATGGTGTCACTGTATCATACTAATGATTATAAAGTATTTGGAAAAGCAGAAAGTGCAAGAGATATTTGAGACCCAGTAAAGCTGATTTACTGACCCATGAACTGGAATCTCGACTCAGGAAAATTTACAGACTACAGATGTGACTTTGCTCAAATTTTATATTTGAGCAAAATTTGGACATACGTCTATTGGGGAAATCATTAAATACTCCTTTTACAGGGCCGTTTTCTTTTAACCATGCAGTAGATGACCAGGTCTACAGAAGAGGTATATTTGGACATATTGTTGAAATACAAACCTGAGAACAGGAGCTATAGCTCACCTACTGACCACCAGGATTAGTAATTGCCTTCAGAGGGGCCTGTTCTTGTCCAGTGAGTTGAAAGGTAGCAACACCATTACTCATCAGCCAGGTGTATTCAAAGATGAGAGAAACTATGCTATCCAGACCAGTGTTTGATGTTTCAGATGGCAGATGAACCCTCTTACCTAGAAGTGATTTGCTGGGTAGGATACAAAGTAGAAATCAAAGCCAGACCACACCCAGATTCCAGAGTAAAAATAGTATAAGGGGCATGTTGGCCTTGCAGTGCTGCTTGGTGAATGGTGTGTAGGAGTGTATGAAGTCTCAACCTGGACAACATGTGCCAGCTGATAGGTCACATGTGAATGGGATGGCTCAACAGCCTTAGATAGGGGTAAGGAAACTTTGGATTGCAAACATCCAATTGCCTAGGCGGTATAAATAAGGCAAAGATAAGTCTACCTGCAACTCATTCATTTATTCATTCCTTCATTCCTTCTTTCTGACTGGCAGCTTTATTTAACTTGAATTCACACTGCTGAATTTAAGGAGCCATAGTTGCAAGTCAAAAAAGAATAGAAAAACAAAATTCAACCTCTTGTCATTCTACTTTGCCCTGGTTACTCACATTTCAAATGTTGAGCTCATTTCCATTTAACATGTAAAGATTTACTGTTGAGTGGTAATGCTTTTTAATTAGTGGTAGGTTATATAGATTAACCGCCTGTTTGCCTCTCTGCTCTTTTTCTTATTCTCAAATCATCTGATTGTTCTGGTAGCACATAGAAACATCTCATGAGTGGTAGGAGGCAGAGAGGAAAGACTGCTGCCTACACCCATGAAACAAAAACATACTTTTTTGAGTGTTCTGAGTATGAGTTACAGTATACTTTGATTATACACTAAGAATTGTGTATTTCAGCTGCTATTCAAGGTTTCCTTTACCTCAGTAAAATTTTAGAATATATTGGAACAAACAAAGGCAGTGATAGTCCGGTGCTTATTCCAATGTTGGCCAAAATGTATTTGATAAATAACTACCCAAGAGAGTATATACCCTTCTTAATATTTTCTCAATTCATCTGAGAAAATTGGCAGTGACGGATATAAACTTATCTGCCTTCCTGAAGTGGGCATAGGCCACTTAACTTTGGCAATGAAGTGCTGTATCCTCCTGTTTGCTTGGCGTTCTCTCTCTCCCTCCCTCTCCTCTTTCCCCTTCTCTCTTTTGTGGTTGATACATAATGGCTGTATAAGTTTTCATGGTAATAATAAGTGCCATAAATAGCTATTTGCTTTTTTTTGCTGAATATTTTTCTATTCTTTCTGTTCTGTACATACAACGTCATAAAGCTGTCTGAGGGAGGCATTCAACTTGCCCCTGTGGATGCAGGGTGCATCCATTTTCCATTGATAAGTGATGACAAATAGGATAATAAACATCTCCCAAATGAGTCAACCCAGAACATAATCAAACAAATATTTGTCTTGGCACCATAGTTTTGGATTTCAAGAATGTGACATTAAACTCACATGCAAACTTTTCTTTTCAAATGTGTTTTTGTTTAAACTTTTTTTGATGAATATTATTTATTTATTTATTTATTTATTTATTTATTTATTAAATCATACTTCTGTACATTAATGAAATCATGGAGCACCATACAATGGTTTTACATACAATTTAAAATATTTTCATCAAACTGGTTAACATAGCCTTCCTGGCATTTTCTTAGTTACTGTGTTCAGACATTTAGATTCTACATTTAGTAAATTTCACATGTGCCTTTGTAAGATGCACTGTAGGTGTGGTCCCAACAATTACCATCCATCTGCTGATCCTCCCCCCTCCCTGCCACTCCCTTTTGCCCTTCCCCATATTCTTAGGTTGTAATTGGATTATAGCTTTCATATAAAATCTATAAATTAGTTTCATAGTAGGGCTGAGTACATTGGATACTTTTTCCTCCATTCTTGAGATACTTTGCTAAAAAGAGTATGTTTCAGCTCCATCCACGAAAACATGAAAGAAGTAAAGTCTCCATCTTTCTTTAAGGCTGCATAATATTCCATGGTGTACATATGTGGGTCAATGGGCACTTGAGTTTCTTTCATGACTTAGCAATTATGAATTGGGCTGAAATAAGCATTCTGGTACAAATATCTTTGTTATAATGTAATTTTTGGTCTTCTGGGTATATAACTAGTAGAGGAATTGTAGGATTGAATGGCAGGTCTATTTTTAGATCTCTAAATGTTCTCCAAACATCTTTCCAGAAGGAACATATTAGTTTGCATTCCCACCAGCAGTGTAGAAGTGTTCCCTTTTCTCTACATCCACGCCCAAATCCCTGGATTTGGGATTTTGTTATGTGGGCTAATATTACAGGAGTTAGATGATATCTCAAAGTAGTTTTTATTTGCATTTCTCTGATGATAAGGATGATGAGCATTTTTTCATATGTCTGTAGGCCGTGTGGCTCTCTTCTTCACAGAAGTTTCTCTTCAAGTCCCTTGCCCAGCCTGAAATGGGATCACTTGTTCTTTTCTTGCTAAGGCGTTTGAGTTCTCTGTGGATTCTGGTTATTAAACCTTTGTCGGAGACATAACCTGCAAATATCATCTCTCATTCTGAGGGCTGTTTGCTTGCTTTACTTACTGTGTTCTTGGCTATGCAGAAGCTTTTTAGTTTGATCAGGTCCCAGTAGTGTATTTTTGAAGCTGCTTCAATTGCCCGGGGGATCCTCCTCATAAAATACTTGCCCAGACCAATTTCTTTAAGGGTTTTCCCTGCACTCTCTTCTAGTATTTTTATAGTTTTATGTCTTAAGTTTAAATCTTTAATCCAGTGAGTGTTCATCTTAGATAATGGTGAAAGGTGTGGGTCCAATTTCAGTCTTCTACAGGTTGCCATCCAGTTCACCCAGCACCATTTGTTAAATAGGGAATCTTTTCCCAACTGAATGTTTTTAATTGGTTTGTCAAAGATCAAATAACGGTAAGTAGTTAGGTTCATCTCTTGGTTCTCTATTCTGATCCATACATCTACCTCTCTGTTTTTGTGCCAGTACCATGCTGTCTTGATCACTAATGATTTATAGTATAGTCTAAGGTATGGCAGCATGATTCTTCCTGCTTTGTTTTTATTTATTAGTAGTATTTTTGCTATTCGAGGTTTTTTTCTGATTCTATATAAAGTGAAGTACTATTTTTTGAGATCATTAAGGTATGACAGTGAAGCTTTAATAGGGATTGCATTAAAATTGTATATTGCTTTGGGTAGTATGGACATTTTAACAATGTTGATTCTTCCCAGCCGCGAGCATGGTATATTTTTCCATTTGTTAACATCTTCACTTACTTCTTTTCTCAGAGTTTCATAGTTCTCTTTATAGAGATCTTTCATGTCCTTTGTTAGATAAACTCCCAAATATTTCATCTTCTTTGGCACTACTATAAATGAAATAGAGTCCTTGACTGTTTGTTTATTCAGCTTGACTATTGTTGGTATATATAAAGGCTACAGATTTATTAGTGTTGATTTTGTAATCTGAGATGCTGCTGTATTTCTTGATCACTTCTAAGAGTTTTGGAGTAGAATCCCTGGTGTTTTCAACATATACAATTATATCATCTAAGAAGATTGAATGTTTGATCTCTTCTGACACTATATGGATACCCTTGATCACCTTTTCTTCTCTAATTGCAATGGCTAATACTTACATTACAATGGGCAATGGGCAATGGGCAATGGGCATTGGACAACCAATGGGCAACCTTGTCTCATTGGGCAATGAAGACAATGCGCAACCTTGTCTCATTCCTGATCTGAGTGGAAATGATTTCAATTTAACTCCATTCAATATGATATTGACTGTGGGTTTGCTGTAGATGGCCCCTATCAGTTTAAGAAATGTTCCTTCTATGCCCATTATCTTAAGTATTCTGATCATGAAAGGATGCTGGATATTATCAAAAGCTTTTTCTGCATCAATTGAGAGTATCATATGGTCTTTGTTTTTTAATTTGTTTATGTGCTGAATTATATTTGTAGACTTACCTATATTAAACCAGCCTTGAGATCCTGGGATAAAACTGACTTGGTCATGAGATATAATTTATTTGATGTGTCACTGGATTCTCTTTGCTAGGATCTTGTTGAATATTTTTGCATCAATATTAATTAGTGATATTGGTCTATAAATTTCTTTTCTTTTTGGGTATTTTCCTGGTTTGGGGATGAAGGTGATGTTTGCTTCATAGAATGCGTTGGGTAGTATTCCTTCTTTTTCTATATTTTGGAGAAGTTTGAGTAATATAGGTACGAGTTCCCCTTTAAATGTTTGGTAGAATTCTCACGTGAAGCCATCTGGTCTCGGGCTCTTCTCTTTAGGGAGATTTTGTATGGTTGATGCTATTTCAGAAATTGATATAGGCCTGTTCAACATTTCCACTTCGGGAGAGGGAGATAAGATGGCGGACTGAATCCAGCTTTCAACAGACGCTCCCGTCCAGAAGGAGAGTTAAGGGACAGGAATTTAGTAAGTATCCTAGTGGACTTGAGCCTCACAAAGAGAGAAGGTTGAAGAATGCACATCAACACCGCTGAGGCAAGCTGTGATCACAAGGACGCAAACAAAAGGTACAAAATCCACCACCAAGTGGACGGGAGTCCCCCTCCCCCATGAGACTGGCTCAAGAGCCCCACAACTGAACAAGGGGGCAGAAATTAAAGGCCCTCCCACTACACTCCAGGGAGAGACCTTCTAAAAACTGGACCTACCTCCCCTACTGGGGTGCCATGGCGTTCTCCTGCCGGGCATAAAACTGAATAAAACTTTGGGAATCCTTTGCCGGCAACCCTGAATCCCCGGCGCTCCCCTCCCGCCCACTGAGGTCTGGAGGCCTGTCCCCCAGGAGTTCGGATCCTTGGGTGATTTCTCAAGGGGAGTGGACAGTCTCCAAGTTGCGACTGGTCAGCATTGACTCTGAGGCGCGCGAGTGAGGAGAGGGCACCGGGCTGAGGGGGAGTCATGCCTTGGCGGGACTTCCCTGCGGTGCAGTGCAGCAACCCTCCCCGGGCAACATTACGGGGCACAAGACTGAATAAGACTCTAGCTTCCCCGCTGAGAGCTGAGAGCCCCTACTCTCACTCGGGGTCTGAGGGCCTATCCCCCAGGAGTTCGGATCCTTGGGTGATTTCTCAAGGGGAGTGCACAGTGCCTGAGCTGCGTCAGGTCAGCGCTGATGTGAGCGAGGAGAGGGCACTCTGCTGAGGGGAAATCAAGCCTTGGCGGCATTTCCATGTGGTGCAGTGCAGGAGCCCTCCACGGGCCGTAGTGTTGCGTAAAACTGAATGAAACTCTAGCTCCCCCCCCATTCCCAATCGAGGTCTGGGGGCCCATCCCCCAAGAGTTCTGATTCTTGGGCGATCTCTTGAGGGGTGTGGACCCAGCACAAACTGCGGCCACTCAGTGCTCACTATGGGGTGCGGGACAGAGGAGAAAAGGGTCGGCTGAGTGCCCACACGAGAGCAGCAGTTCCCTGGAGGTAGATCAACAGCCGTTTTTTCTTTAACGCAAGAACGCTCACTTCTGGATATTCTGAGGCCACACCCCCTGTCTCCCTGGGCAACCAGAGGAGGCCACTGGTGAGCAGGGGATTTCCTGACACGGCACACAAACCCGGGAAGCTTCCAGGGCAGGGCCGACCCAGAGAGGTGTTCAGACGCAAATCTCCAGCAGCAAAGACGTTTGAACTCAAAACAGCCCATCTTCTGTAGGCGATTTCGACAGGAACAGAGACAGAACCCCGCAAAGTTGTCTGTTCTGTTCTGTTCTGTTAGCAGCATCCATCAGGGACGGGGCTAAGCCTGAGTGAACACCTCCTTCCCATCACCTGCATCAAACACTCAAAGACGTCAGGCCCCACCTCTTCCTGCTAGATAGCGGCAGTCTGCGGGGGCCTGGCAGACTTCCTTGTGATTCAGGCAGCTGCAAACCCCTGGAGTGTCTGTTCACTGCAGGCAACTGGGTTAGCCATCTGCAGAGACACCAGTGACTGGGTCCGATGGAGGGGCAAAGTGGGGAAGGAGACGTCAACCTTCCCAGACTGCTCTGTTTGCTGGGTGGCTCCTCCTGACTCCACGCTGCACTGGGGTGAGCTGTGTCAGAGGAGTCACCAGGCCCCTGTGATCCAGTTCCCAGAGACCCCTTGAACTCTCCCACCCGAGACAAGTGACGATTGAGACAGTTGATTTGGACCTTTTGAACTGGGCTAATAGACTGAGGACATTTCAGGTGGTGCCCTGGGTGTGTGATTGTAGGAAGGTTTGATTCTCCTTTTCCAACTGGGGCCAGAGGTAGGCAGGCGGGGTGACTGAATTGCTGACTTTTCCACACAGCTGAGACTTCAAGCCAGAGTAGAAGTTGCAATAGGATCGAACAGAAACCAGCTGAAAGCAAGACAGAACCACTTTGCTCCACCACACCAGACAGGGCCCCAGTTTCTCAGGCCACAACACTGTACGGGCCCTCGATAAAACCCCAGGGGAAAAACCAAAGGGGGTAAAATAACCATGGGGCGGAATCAGCAGAAAAACTCTGGTAACATGAATAACCAGAATAGATCAACCCCCCCAAGAATAGATACGGCAGATGTGATTGAAGATCCCATTCATAAACAACTGGCTGAGATGTCAGATCGAATTCAGAATTTGGATTGCAGACAAGATTAATAAAATGGAATTAGGAATTCAAGGAGAAATTCAAAAATTGTCTCAAGAATTTAACGAATTTAAAGACAAAACCACCAAAGACTTAGACACACTGAAGCAAGAATTTACAGCCCTCAAAGATAGGAAAAATACAGTAGAATCCTTCAGTAACAGAATGGAGCAAGCAGAAGAAAGGATTTCTGATATTGAAGATAGTCTTCGAATGCTCCCAATCTCTCAAAGAGGAAGAGAAATGGAGAGCAAAAACGGATCACTCACTCAGAGAACTCTCAGATAATTCAAAAAAAAGCAACATAAGGATTATAGAAATTTCTGAGAACGATGAAGTCGCCTCCGAGGTCACAGAGGCCCTTCTGCATGAAATTACAAAAGAAAATTTTCCAGACATGCCTAGAGAATCTGAAATTCAGATAGCAGACAGCTTCAGAACCCCAGCACGATTCAACCCCAATAAGTCATCCCCCAGACATATCATAATTAGCTTCACTAAAGTTAACATGAAAGAGAAGATTCTCAAAGCAGCCTGGCGAAAGAAAACTATAATGTACAAAGGTAAGAATATTAGAATAACTGCAGATCTCTCTGCTGAAACTTTTCAAGCCAGAAGAGGCTGGTCATCAACTTTTAATCTCCTAAAGCACAAAAACCTTCAACCCAGGATCTTGTATCCAGCTAAACTGAGTTTCATCTATGATGGAGAAATTAAATACTTCAATGACATTCATATGTTGAAAAAATTTGCCATAAGTAAACCAGCTCTTCAGGATGTTCTCAGACCTATCCTCCACAATGACCAACCCAATCCTATAACACAAAAGTAAACTCACTCAGAAACTTCGGATCAAACTCCAACTTCCACACTGGCGAAAGGATTAAAAATGTCCACTGGACCTTTGAAAAACTCGATACCCAAAATTCCACCAGACTTATCAATACTCTCCATCAATGTGAATGGCTTAAACTGTCCTCTAAAGAGGCATAGGTTAGCTGACTGGATACAAAAACTCAAGCCCAGATATTTGTTGCATACAAGAGTCACATCTCAACTTAAAAGACAAATACAGACTCAGGGTGAAATTATGGTCATCCATATTTCAGGCAAATGGTAATCAGAAAAAAGCAGGTGTTGCAATTTTATTTGCAGATACAGTAGGCTTTAAACCATCAAAAGTAAGGAAGGACAAGAATGGTCACTTCATATTTGTAAAGGGTAATACTCAATATGATGAGATCTCAATTATTAATGTCTATGCACCCAACCAGAATGCACCTCAATTTATAAGAGAAACTCTAACAGACATGAGTAACTTGATTTCCTCCAGCTCCATAATCGTCGGAGATTTCAACACTCCCTTGGCAGTGTTGGATCGATCCTCCAGAAAGAAGCTGAGCAAAGAAATCTTAGATTTAAACCTAACCATCCAATATTTAGATTTAGCACACGTCTACAGAACATTTCATCCCAACAAAAATGAATACACATACTTCTCATCAGCCCGCGGAACTTACTCCAAAATTGACCACATTTTAGGTCACAAGTCTAACCTCAGTAAATTTAAAGGAATAGAAATTATTCCATGCATCTTCTCGGACCATCATGGAATAAAACTTGAGAGCAGTAACAACAGGAATCTGCATACCCATACAAAAACATGGAAGTTAAATAACCTTATGCTGAATGATAGCTGCGTCAGAGATGAGATTAAGAAAGAAATCGCCAATTTTTTAGAACAAAACGACAATGAAGACACAAACTATCAGAACCTCTGGGACACTGCAAAGGCAGTTCTAAGAGGGAAATTTATAGCACTGCAAGCCTTCCTCAAGAGAACAGAAAGAGAGGAAGTTAACAACTTAATGGGACATCTCACGCAACTGGAAAAGGAAGAACATTCCAACCCCAAACCCAGTAGAGGAAAAGAAATAACCAAAATTAGAGCAGAATTAAATGAAATTGAAAACAAAAGAATAATACAACAGATCAATAAATCAAAAAGCTGGTTTTTTGAAAAGGTCAATAAAATAGATAAACCTCTGGCCAACCTGATCAGGAAAAAAAGAGTAAAATCTCTAATGTCATCAATCAGAAACAACAAAGACGAAATAACCACAGACTCATCAGAAATCCAAAAAATCCTTAATGAATATTAAAAGAAACTTTATTCTCAGAAATATGAAAATCTGAAGGAAATAGACCGATACTTGGAAGCACGCCACCTTCCAAGACTTAACCAAATCCAGTGGAAATGTTGAACAGACCCATATCAAGTTCTGAAATAGCATCAACTATACAAAACCTCCCTAAAAAGAAAAGCCCGGGACCAGATGGTTCACTTCAGAATTCTACCAAACCTTTAAAGAGGAATTAGTACCTATATTACTCAACATGTTCCAAAATGTAGAAAAAGAAGGAAGACTACCCAACACGTTCTATGAAGCAAACAACACCCTGATCCCCAAACCAGGAAAAGACCCAACAAGAAAAGAAAATAATAGACCAATATCACTAATGAATATAGATGCAAAAATATTCAACAAGATCCTAACAAACAGAATCCAGCAACACATCAAACAAATTATACATCATGACCAAGTTGGTTTTATCCCAGGGTGTCAAGGCTGGTTCAATATACGTAAATCTATAAATGTAATTCAGCACATAAACAAATTAAAAAACAAAGACCATAGGATTCTCTCAATTGATGCAGAAAAAGCTTTCGATAATATCCAGCATCCCTTCATGATCAGAACACTCAAGAAAATTGGTCTAGAAGGGACTTTTCTTAAACTGATAGAGGCTATCTACAGCAAACCCACAGCCAATATCATATTGAATGGAGTTAAATTGGAATAATTTCCACCCAGATCAGGAACCAGACAAGGCTGCCCATTGTCTCCATTGCTTTTCAACATTGTAATGGAAGTTTTAGCCACCGCAATTAGGGAAGAAAAGGCGATCAAGGGTATCCATATAGGGTCAGAAGAAATCAAACTCTCGCTCTTCACAGATGATATGATTGTGTATTTGGAAAACACTAGGGACTCTACTACAAAACTCCTAGAAGTGATCAAGGAATACAGGAGCGTCTCAGGTTACAAAATCAACATTCATAAATTGCTAGCCTTTATATACACCAACAAGAGACAAATTGAAAAAGCAGTTAAGGACTCTATCCCATTCACAGTAGTGCCAAAGAAGATGAAATATTTGGGAATTTACCTAACAAAAGACATGAAAGATCTCTATAAAGAGAACTATGAAACTCTAAGAAAAGAAATAGCTGAAAATGTTAACAAATGGAAAAACATACCATGCTCATGGCTGGGACGAATCAACATCATCAAAATGTCCATACTACCCAAAGCAATATATAATTTCAACGCACTCCCTATTAAAACTCCACTGTCATATTTTAAAGATCTTGAAAAAACATTACTTCATTTTATATGGAATCAGAAAAAACCTCGAATAGCCAAGACATTACTCAGAAATAAAAACAAAACAGGAGGAATCACACTACCAGACCTCAGACTTTACTACAAATTGATAGTGATCAAAACAGCATGGTATTGGCACAAAAACATTGAAGTAGATATCTGGAACAGAATAGAGAACCAAGAGATGAATCCAGCTACTTACCGCTATTTGATTTTTGACAAGCCAATTAAAAACATTCAGTTGGGAAAAGATTCCCTATTTAACAAATGGTGCTGGGTGAACTGGCTGGCAACCTGCAGAAGACTGAAATTGGACCCACACCTTTCACCATTAACTAAGATAGACTCTCATTGGATTAAAGATTTAAACTTAAGACATGAAACTATAAAAATACTAGAGGAGAATGCAGGGAAAACCCTTGAAGAAATTGGTCTGGGAGAGTATTTCATGAGGAGAACCCCCCGGGCAATTGAAGCAGCTTCAAAAATACACTACTGGGACTTGATCAAACTAAAAAGCTTCTGCACAGCTAAGAACACAGTAAGCAGAGCAAGTAGACCGCCCTCAGAATGGGAGAAGATGTTTGCAGGTTATATCTCCGACAAAGGTTTAATAACCAGAATCCACAGAGAACTCAAACGCATCAGCAAGAAAAAAACAAGGGATCCCATCGCAGGCTGGGCAAGGGATTTGAATAGAAACTTCTCTGAAGAAGATAGGCACAAGGCCTTCAGACATATGAAAAAATGCTCATCATCTTTAATCATCAGAGAAATGCAAATCAAAACTACTTTGAGATATCATCTAACTCCAATGAGACTAGCCTATATCACAAAATCTCAAGACCAGAGGTGTTGGCGTGGATGCAGAGAAAAGGGAACACTTCTGCACTGCTGGTGGGAATGCAAATTAATACATTCCTTTTGGAAAGATATATGGAGAACACTCAGAGATCTAAAAATAGATCTGCCATTCAATCCTGTAATTCCTCTGCTGGCATATACCCAGAAGACCAAAAATCACAACATAACAAAGATATTTGTACCAGAATGTTTATTGCAGCCCAATTCATAATAGCTAAGTCATGGAAAAAGCCCAAGTGCCCATCGATCCACGAATGGATTAATAAATTGTGGTATATGTATACCATGGAATACTATGCAGCCTTAAAGAAAGATGGAGACTTTACCTCTTTCATGTTTATATGGATGGAGCTGGAACATATTCTTCTTAGTAAGGTATCCCAAGAATGGAAGAAAAAGTACCCAATGTACACAGCCCTACTATGAAACTAATTTGGGACTCTCACATGAAAGCTATAACCCAGCTACAACTTAACAATACGGGGAAGTGGGAAAGGGGGTGGTGGGTAGAGGGAGGGGGATTGGTGGGATCACACCTGTGGTGCATATTACAGGGGTATTTGCGAAACTTGGTAAATGTAGAATGTAAATGTTTTGGCACAGTAACTGAGATAACGCCAGAAAGGCTATGTTAACCACTGTGATAAAAATGTGTCAAATGGTTTATGAAGCAAATGTATGATGCCCCATGATCATATCAATGTATACAGTTATGATTTAATAATAATACAATAAAACATTTCCACTTCATTCTGACTAAGTCTTGGGAGGTGACATAGTTCCAAGTATTGGTTGATTTCCTTTAGATTTTCATATTTCTGAGAATAAAGTTTCTTGTAGTATTCATTAAGGATTTTTTGAATTTCTGAGGAGTCTGTTGTTATTTTTTCTATACTGATTCTGATTGATGAGATTAGAGATTTTACTCTTTTTTTCCTGGTTAGGTTAGCCAAAGGTTTATCTATTTTATTGACCTTTTCAAAAAAACCAACTTTTTGATTTATTTATCTCTTGTATATCTTTTGTTTTCAATTTCATTTAATTCTTCTCTAATTTTTGTTATTTCTTTTCTTCTGCTGGGTTTGGGATTGGAATGTTCTTCCTTTTCCATTTGCTTGAGATGTCCCATTAAGTTGTTAACTTCCCAGTAGTGCATTTTTGAAGCTGCTTCAATTGCCTGGGGGGTTCTCCTCATGAAATACTCACCCAGACCAATTTCTTCAAGGGTTTTCCCTGCATTCTCCTCTAGTATTTTTATAGTTTCATGTCTTAAGTTTAAATCTTTAATCCAATGAGAGTTTATCTTAGTTAATGGTGAAAGGTGTGGGTCCAATTTCAGTCTTCTGCAGGTTGCCAGCCAGTTCACCCAGCACCATTTGTTAAATAGGGAATCTTTTCCCCACTGAATGTTTTTAATTGGCTTGTCAAAAATCAAATAGCGGTAAGTAGCTGGATTCATCTCTTGTTTCTCTATTCTATTCCAGATATCTACTTCTCTGTTTTTGTGCCAATACCATGCTGTTTTGATCACTATCGATTTGTAGTAAAGTCTGAGGTCTGGTAGTGTGATTCCTCCTGTTTTGTTTTTATTTCTGAGTAATGTCTTGGCTATTCGAGGTTTTTTCTGATTCCATATAAAATGAAGTAATGTTTTTTCAAGATCTTTAAAATATGACAGTGGAGCTTTAATAGGGAGTGCGTTGAAATTATATATTGCTTTGGGTAGTATGGACATTTTGATAATGTTGATTCTTCCTAGCCATGAGCATGGCCCAGCTAAGAACACAGTAAGCAGAGCAAGCAGACAGCCCTCAGAATGGGAGAAGATATTTGCAGGGTATAACTCTGACAAAGGTTTAATAACCAGAATCCACAGAGAACTCAAACGCATCAGCAAGAAAAAAACAAGGGATCCCATCGCAGGCTGTGCAAGGGATTTGAAGGGAAACTTCTCTGAAGAAGACAGGCGCACGGCCTTCAGACATATGAAAAAATGCTCATCATCTTTAATCATCAGAGAAATGCAAATCAAAACTACTTTGAGATATCATCTAACTCCAATGAGACTAGCCTATATCACAAAATCTCAAGACCAGAGATGTTGGCGTGGATGCGGAGAAAAGGGAACACTTCTGCACTGCTGGTGGGAATGCAAATTAATACATTCCTTTTGGAAAGATATATGGAGAACACTCAGAGATCTAAAAATAGATCTGCCATTCAATCCTGTAATTCCTCTGCTGGGCATATACCCAGAAGACCAAAAATCACAACATAACAAAGATATTTGTACCAGAATGTTTATTGCAGCCCAATTCATAATAGCTAAGTCATGGAAAAAGCCCAAGTGCCCATCGATCCACGAATGGCTTAATAAATTGTGGTATATGTATACCATGGAATACTATGCAGTCTTAAAGAAAGATGGAGACTTTACCTCTTTCATGTTTACATGGATGGAGCTGGAACATATTCTTCTTAGTAAAGTATCTCAAGAATGGAAGAAAAAATACCCAATGTACACAGCCCTACTATGAAACTAATTTGGGACTCTCACATGAAAACTATAACCCAGCTACAACTTAACAATAGGGGGAAGTGGGAAAGGGGGGGGTGAGTAGAGGGAGGGGAATCGGTGGGATCACACCTGTGGTGCATATTACAGGGGTATTTGCGAAACTTGGTAAATGTAGAATGTAAATGTTTTGGCACAGTAACTGAGATAACGCCGGAAAGGCTATGTTAACCACTGTGATAAAAATGTGTCAAATGGTTTATGAAGTGAGTGTATGATGCCCCATAATCATATCATTGTATACAGTTATGATTTAATAAAAAAATTTAAAAAAAAAAAGGTACAAATCTGTCTTATCAAAGACAGTAGAACCTCTGTAAGTTGACCACCCAAGAGACTGTAAAAAACTAGTCAACATACAGAGTTAGTCAACATAAGGAACTAGGTCTACTGTACTGATGTGTACATGTAGTGTATTTCTGGTCTGTGAATATTAGGTGAACTTAAGGAGGTGGTCAGTGTTGGGAGGTTAACCATGGAGGTTCTACTGTGTGTGTGTGTGTGTGTGTGTATATATATATATCCATGTGCCAAGATATGTATGTAAAAAGTATTTGTACCTTTTAACCTTCATTCATTCTTTGAAGTATTTGAAATATTTCTTGAGTTCCTACCATGTGCCAAACACTGCTGTATGTGCTGGTGATACAACGAAATGGAAAAAATCTTAGCCTTCACAAAATTTGTGTTTATTCCAATGGGAAGAGATAGACAATAAACAATTTGAGTAAAAAAAAAAAAAAAAGTTGTTAACTTCCTCTCTTTCCGTTCTCTTGAGGAAGTCTTGCAGTGCTATAAATTTCCCTCTTAGAACTGCCTTTGTGGTGTCCCTAAGGTTCTGATAGTTCGTGTTCCACCAGTTATGATAATTCATTAATTTCATCTCCGACTGAGCTATCATTCTGCATAAGGTTATTTAACTTCTATGTTTTTGTATGAGTATGCAGATTCCTTTTGTTACTGAGTTCAACTTTTATTCCATGGTGGTCCAAGAAGATGCATGGAATAATTTCTATTCCTTTAAATTTACTGAGGTTAGACTTGTAACCTAAGATGTGATCGATTTTGGAGTATGTTCTGTGGGCCGATGAGAAGTATGTGTATTCAGTTTTGTTAGGATGAAATATTCTGTAGATGTCTGTGAAATCAAAATGTTGAATGATTAAGCTTAAATCTAAAATTGCTTTGCTCACCTTATTCTTGGAGGATCTATCCAACACTGCCAGAGGAGTGTTAAAATCTCTATGACTATTATGGAGCTGGAGAAAATCAAGTTGCTCATGTCTGTTAGAGTTTCTCTTATAAATGAGGCTCATTCTGGTTGAGTGCATAAATATTAGTAATTGAAATCTCATCATATTGAGTATTACCCTTAACAAATATGAAGTGACCAATTTTATCCTTCCTTACATTTGTTGGTTTAAAGCCTATTGTATCTAGAAATAGAATTGCAACACCTGATTTTTTCTGATTTCCATTTGCCTGAAATATAGATGACCATCCATTCATCCTGAGTCTATATTTATCTTTTAAGGTAAGATGAGATTCTTGTATACAGCAGATATCTGGCCTGAGTTTTTGTATCCAGTCAGCCAACCTGTGCCTCTTTACAGGACAATTTAAGGCATTCACATTAATTGAGAATTTTGATAAGTCTGGTAGAAGTTTGGGTATTGAGTTTTTTGAAAGTCTAGTCAACATTTTTAGTTTTTTTGCCACTGTGGAAATTGGAATTTGATGAAAAATTTCTGAGAGAGTTTACTTTTGTGGTGGAGGATTGTGCTGCTCATTATGGAGGACAGTTCTGAAATATTCTGGAGAGCTGGTTTGGTTATGGCAAATTTCTTTAACATGTGAGTGTCATTAAAGTATTTAATTTCTCCATCATAAATGAAACTGAGTTTAGCTGGGTACAGGATGCTGGGTTGAAAGTTATTTTGTTTTAGGTGATTAAAAGTCGATGACCACCCTCTTCTAGCTTGAAAGGTTTTAGCAGACAGATCTGCAGTTATTCTCATATCTTTCTCCTTGTAGGCTATGATTTTCTTACATCTCGGTGTTTTCAGAATTTTTTCCTTCTTATTAAATTTAGTGACGTTAATTATGATGTTCCTGGGGGATATCTTATTTGGATTGAGTTGTGCTGAATTCTGATTCTGTCTGCTATCTGAATTTCAGAATCTCTTGTCATGTCTGGAATGTTATCTTTCATAATTTCATGATGAGTAGCCTCTGTACCTTGCAAAACTATTTCATCGCCTTCATGGATTCCTATGAGGCGAATATTAGTTTTCTATGAATTATCCCAGAGCTCTCTGAGAGAATGATGTGCTTTTGCTCTCCATTTTTCTTCCGCTTTGAGAGTTTGGGAGCATTCAAAAGCTTTGTTTCCAAGGTCAGAAATCCTTTCTTCTTCTTTCTCCATTCTGTTACTGAGGGATTCAATTGTATTTCTCAGATCTTTGAGGGCTGTAAATTCTTGTCTCATTGTGTCAAAATCTTTGGTGATTCTATCTTTGAATGCGTTGAATGCTGGAGACAACTTTTGAAATGCTCCTGGAATTTCTAATTCCAACTTTTTCTGTGTTCTACTAATCTTGCTTGCAATCCAAATTCTGAATTCAATTTCTGACATGTCTGCTATCTGTTTATGAATGGAATTTTCATGTCCGCCAAACTTTTCCTTGGCAAGGGTTGATCTACTCTGGTTATTTATCTTACCAGAGTTTTTCCACTGATTCCATCCCATAATTATTTTACACTATTTGACTAGCTGAGCAGATAAAAAGAAGTGCTTGACCAGCCCTTTGCCCAAATGCTGGGACTGGTTTCTGTACCTTTTCCCCTATAGCTTTGCCAAGAACCTGTACAATGCAACAGGCCTAGAAACTGGGGACCTGCTTTATGTGGTGGGCATAAGTGGCTCTATCTTGTTTTCAGCTGGTCTCTGTCCTACCCTAGTGAATCAGTTACTCTGGGTTGAAGTCTCTGCTGTGGAGAAATACCAGCCATTAAGTCACCCTGTCCCCCACAGGCAACAATTGGAAAAGGAAAATCAAAACTTCCCACAACCATACACCCAGGGTACCTCTTTGGATAGTCCTAAGGTGATTGGCCCAGTTCAAGAAGTCCAAGTCAATTGTTTCTGTCAACACCAGTCTCACATGGGAGAGTTGAAAAGGTCTCCTGGAACTAGATAGCAGGAGTCTGCTGGAAGCTCAAGTATGACTCACTCCAGTGCTTGTGAGTTTGGAAGGACCCATCTAGCAAATAAATTCATCTTGGAAGGTTGATGTCTGCTTTCCCACCTTGCACCTCTGTCACACCCAGTCACTGGTAATCCCACAGGGCTGTGACCCAGTTCCCTCTAATGAGCGGATGCTGCAGGGGTTTCTGCCTGCCCAAATCACAGGGAGATCTATGTCTCCTCAGCTGGGCTGCTGCTCTCTGCCACTATCCAGCAGGAGAAGGTGAGGCCTGACAATTTCAGGTGCTTAATGGAGGCTGGGGCAGTTCATTCAGTTCTAGCCCCTGATTGATGTTACTGACAGAACAGAACAATTTCACAGAATTTGTTTCTGTCCCAGCTATATTCCCCTGTGCATCAGATGCCATTTGAGTTCACAGAAACTGAGACTCAGTCCCAGTCTGTCCTGCTGCCCGGTCTCGGCTGTAGTTTGTGTGTGGGGGTGGGTGGGCAGGGTTAAAGCTCACACTCAGCTGTCATTTCCAGGCTCTGCCTGACTGCCTTTGTCTCAGCTATGATCCCGTGAGGGCCGCATGTATCTTAGACTCAGTAAAGCAGTCCTCTGGGTCAGCCTTGCCCTGGGAGTCTGCCATCTCTGCCATGCGTATTCTAGTCCCTGCTCCACCAAGGCTGGTACTGTCTCAGGCATACTCTACTCACGGGTCTGTGTTTCCATCCCAGATCTGTTCTGCCAGTGGCTTCCCCCAGAGAAGATGCCCGGCTTCCTCTGGTTGCTCACAGAGACAGGGGGTGTGTCTCTGAAATATCTTTAGGGGTATGAGCCCTATTGTTGCCATTGCAGCTGCTGCTCTGTGCCTTGGGGTGCCACCACTCCTGTATGATTCCCTCTCAGCTGGCTGTCCATTCCGTAGTCCTGTGCCACAGAATCAGCGCTGACCAGCAGTAGTCCATGCCCTGTCTACACCTCTTAAGAAAATATCCAAGAATATGGACTCCATGAGGACAGGCTTCCAGACCTCAGGGTGAGAGTAGAGGGGAGTTATGGGAGTTCAGAATTGCAGATAGAAAATATATACAGTTTTGGGTGGCGCCTGTGCCTCAAGGAGTAGGGCGCCGGTCCCATATGCTGGAGGTGGCAGGTTCAAACCTGTCCCCGGCCAAAAAAAAAAAAAAAAGAAAATATATACAGTTTTATGCCTGGCAGAAGGGTGCCATGGCACCCTAGTAAGGGAAGGAGGTCCACTGTCCCATGGGATGAAATGGGAGGATATTTGAACTCTGCTTGCTTGTTTGTAGAAAGTATTCTGTGAGCCTTCCTCATGGGGGAGGTGACTCACATCCAGTTGGTGATGGATTTTGTACCTTTTGTTTGTATCCTTGGGATCGCAGCTCACCTCAGTAGGGTTGATGTGTGTTCTTCAGCCTTCTCTCTTGGGTCAGCTCCAAACCACTGGCTTAGTTGCTAAACTTGTGTCCTTTAACTCTCCTTCTGGATGGGAGCCTCTGTGGAAAGCTGGCTCCAGTCAGCCATCTTGCCTCCACCCTCCTCTGTCCTACTTTATTTAGCCATACACTGACTGCTTGAATTTAAACTGTTTGTCAAATGTGACCATGGACAGAAAGACTTGGCATGAAAAGTTAGCCTTCTTTTCCTGCAGCATTTTCCCCTGGATGTAATTTCCCTATTATTAATGCAACTATGTGTTTGACTTCCAAATTCCGCAGTCCTTCAGAAAGGGCAATTGTATCTTCATCACAAGCATGGTATCTTATTCTGTGGTTCCAGTAATCTTCATTTTATGGGCTCAGATCATTCTGAATATGCAGAACAGGGAAAAATATCCCACCATATTTCTTACAGGAGACTCTTGTGTGTTCTATCTATGACCTATGCTGCTGAAAACCTAGGAAGCCCCTGAAGGAGCTTGGACCTTGTTATATGCTTCTGCAGAATCAAACTACATTGCATCACATCTCTCAAACCATTTCCCCTTTGGTGTTGTTACTGCTGGCATTTATCTCCCTGGCATTGTCACTAGATACCTTCATCACTTATTTCCTTCTTACTTTTTAAAATGTCAAACCTTTTAAGAAAGAGTGTGGATCATATAGAAGTCGGAGGGCAAAGCTGGGGTGTGCACAGTCCCTGTCCCCCGTCTGTAGCAGACACCTGGTTTGGCCTTGTACAGGTCATTCTGCTTCTCTCCACTTCTGCTTTTCCTTCTGTCAAAAAGTGGATAATAATATTTGCCTCAGTGGGGTGTATTTAGGCTTAATTGTGGTAATTGCTTGCACACAATTTGCTATCCCGGGATAAAATGTATGACTGAAGAACAAATATTAGAGGAGACAATTTAATATATATTTATTTTTAAAATTTATTACATGATTGCCTTTTCTCACGTAGTTGATTTCAACCCTGTGCATAGCAGCCTTTCAAGACAAGGGACAATGTGATAGCACACACACACACACAAAAACCCCACACAAACCAAACAACAACAAAAAATGCACCTTCTGCTGGAGGTCAGATTTCCTTTCTAGTTCTAGCCCCAAATTGCTGTACGATTTTTAAACTTCTATGGGTTTCAAGCATTTGTTTCAAAGGGGCTAGTAACATATGCCCAATTGACATTACAGAGGTGAGAAAGAAAAGTAAACATACAACAACTGATGTGAAGAATGACTTGGGAAATTCAAAGACCTACATCAAACATGTTTACTCAGCTATCTAACAGCAAGATGAATCCTGGAGTGGAGGCACCCAGGAGGGTGAGAAAACAGGGGGGTGGGTCGATAGAGGGAGAATTATTAGGGGGACTACACCTATGGAGCATATTGCAAGTATAAGCTGGATCTATCAGGTGTAGAACACAAATGTCTTAATGCTGTAATTGGGTAAATGAGGCAAAGGCTATCTTGATTAGTAGGATGTAAGCATTTGTAAGAATAACTTGTACAAAAATTTGTATAAATAATCAACATTGAATCTGCCATTGAATCTCATAATGGCATAAATGTATTGACGATCTATGTACAAATGACAATAAAAAAAAACAGGGTGTTGGACACATGCCAAGAAATATATGAAAATGTTATATTTTTCCCAAATTTAGAAAGTACATGACACACTGTAAGTCTTCAGTAAAGATTAGCTGTTACTATTATTTCTAGGCCACCTAGATGTCTTCATTCATATATGGTATTGAAACCAGTAATATGAAAAGTTGTAGGATATGATTCCCTTGAATCTGTCTCCCTCACTCACACAGGATTAGTATTAGCCCTACAGGGAAAGGGGCAGCATGCATGATGTTAAAAGATGCTGGAAAACTCCCTCTTGGACCCCTGGTATTTCTCCTATTTATCTTGAATTTTTCAGGACACTTTCCCCCATCAGAGTTTTTTTTAGTTTCCTTGCAAAAGAACACAAAGCCTTAAAGGAGCTGTTAATTGAAGTTACTAATGAGTCACAGACTCATAACTTCAATAGCAAGGAGTGGTCTAGGATGGATGAGGAGACATATAAGAAGTTTGGAGGAACAGTGAGGTGATGAGGATCCCAAAAAGGCAAAGTGAATGAGAACTGGGTGAAGGTGGAATTAGAGGAGGTAAAAGGAAAAAAATATGGTAAAGTAGATAAGAGAATACTGTGGGCAAAATTAACAATGAAACCTGTGAACGAATATGTATGATATAGATTAGATTAGACATAGATTTCTTTTTTCACTCCATACTGTCCTCCTAGAGTCAATGAGGTTTGACTCAGATTTTCAAAATCAGTTTGATTAATGAGCTTGTGGAAGAAGAGAGTAGGTGCTGGTTTGGAAAATTTTTTTTTCTGTGCTTATTAATATCTCTTTGTCTATAGGAATTCCTCCATTCAAGGACTATAGGTGGAAACCCTATATGGGTAAATATATAGAACATTCCAGACACTGCAAGTTTCAACTCTCAGAGGGGAGAAATTAGGTTACATAGAGCTGAAGAATTCTATAGAATTGTTCCAGTAAAGTCACCCACATCCAGTTTTTAGGCCCAGCATTGGATTGATGCATAGATATAACGGTTATGGACTGGGAGAGTGCTGCTCCACAAAAGTTACACTTATGCCCAGGAAAACAGAGCTCCTTGGAGGGCAATGCTGAAAAGAGTCTGTTCTTTTGTCCAGCAAGGGATTGCAAAGTCTTATGGACCACAGAAAGGATGTAGCATACATATGGACTGTATAGTCTCTACATGCAGAAGGTGTTCCAAACATGGCTACAGTGTTTATCTCTAACTTGTGAACACAAGCCAGCATGGAGATGATAGTACAAACATAGCCCAGATGAGCTGTGGGAAAGCCAACGGGAGTGAATTGAGTACACCTGAGTGGAGTTAATCTCCTTTACATATTATGTGTTTTATTCTATGGTTGAAAGCTCCTGGATAGGCCCAGACAAAGCCTCATATCGATTTCTCAACTCCCCTTCATGATTTTGCATGCTCTTCCCTGAAACCATTATCTAAAACACTGTCTGCAATTAATCTTCAAGGCAGCATGTAATCAGTCAAGGGTTACAAGACTAGGATTTCAAATAGTCACAGATGCTGGGGCTTGGAACATAGGATAGGGAAGACTAAGTAGATAGTCAGCTAAATAGTCAAGCTTCCTTGGGCAAAGTAGATTCTTATGTGCGATGATTTGGGACATGAAAACATGAGGATGTAGAATATGAGTGAATGTATTTCTTTATAATGTATCTTTCCACAGAGGTTGGGGAGGGAGGAAGGGACAGGAAGGTGAAAGCATCCAGATGCTGGCATGCAGTAAAGCATTCCTGGCTGTTAGTTCCAGTAGGTCATTACTGCATTAATTTGGTGTTTAATTAAATGCCTGTGCAACAGACCATTTATTTGTTATCTAATATTAGCTTTAGTTCTTATCAATTAAATGCTAGCTGAGGGCTTGATTCTCTTCCATTTTATGTCCCCTTATACTCTGTTCAGAAACAACAGCCAAACCCAACAAGGCCTCACTGTGCCTGCAAAGATTTATACACCCAGATTTCAGTGTGGGGAATACAACATACTGGTGTAAGGGAAATAAAAAGAAGATACCATTTCATTTTGGAAAGCAATTACCCAAATACATGGTCGATAGCTTCTCTTTCCCCTCTCATTGCCCCTCAGTGCAATAGGTGATAGTTTGGGGTGGGCTGGTGAGTAGGCTGGTGAGGGACATGTGTTCCCCATCCTGAATTGATGTGCTTCCTCTTCTGTCCCCAGTTCTATCTTCCCCTGTCCTGAGGGCAGGGGCTGTTGACTTTGTCCATACTTAATTTCTCATTCCCTTGCATATATCTGAGCTTTTAGTGAGAATTGTAGCACCACCATGAAATGAAGGAACATGAGAGGGTTGTCTAGTGGCTGTCAAGTCAATCAAGGTGCACTTCAATTTACTAAAATGTTGTGTGAGCAAAAGGAGAGTAAAAAAGGCCAGGAAAGGTGAGAGAGAGGAATTCAGTAGCCCAGTGGAAATGTTGAGAGTATGACTGAAGCTGGTGTCTGCTACTGGCTGGTTATTTCCATATCACCACCAACATCTTTCCCATGCCTATTGCCACATACCATCTGTACTATCAGTTATTTGCCTCATTCTTCAACTGTATGGGCTCTTTTAAACTTAGAAACTGCGGTGCATCTTACAAGGGTATATGTGAATCTTAGTAAATGTGGAATGTAAAGGTCTTAGCAAAATAACTAAGAAAATGCCAGGAAGGCTATGTTAACTAGTGTGATGAAAATGTGTCAAACGGTCTATAAACCAAGTGTATGGTGCCCCATAATGTACACAGCTATGATTTAATAAAAAAAAAAAAAGAAAACAAATAGACTTAGAAACTTATTTTTAAAGGAAAACTTGATTTCTCCATCTCAGATATATGGCTAATATTATTTCCCATTAGAGGATAGTAAGTATAAAAATAAATACAATGTAACTAAACATTATTAATTTCTAGAAATTATTACCTGTCAAAGGCTCTGAGCTTTGAATATGCACCTGGGTTGCTATATAAAGGAGAAAAGTAAGCATTAGTGGAGTGTTACAGATTACAATTCCAGACTGAGAATTTATCCTTGGTGTCATCAGAAGGATCAAAAGAGAATTGAAAAGGGACTAACTTTCCCACTATGTGATTCCATTTTATTTGCCAAACTTGTGCAGTACCTAAAATTATCTGTAGCATTTCACACTTGGGGAAATACTGCTCTGAGTCCCAGAATTCAGTTCTAAACTTATTAGATGTTCCAAGAAAAACTCAAGAGTAATTATGGATGGAGCAATTGGAGGGAAAGAATAGGACACTCAGGAAATCAAGAGACCCTTCTGTTTGAGGGAGGCTACCACAGAGTGGAGCTTCTAATGGCTACAGTCATTTCAGTGGAAGGCTCTGCTGCAGTCTCTCCATGCTCAATCTTTTCCCCTTATCCTTCTTCCTTCTTAGAGGAGCAACACCATAATACAGTCTCTCCATCACCAATCCACAGCCTTCAGCACCCTGCACAATGCTCATTGTAGAATCATTCCTTCTGGGCTTTTTCCATGGCAAGTTATTAGATATCTTTAGTATTAGTAGTAAATCAGCCCCCAATTAGTCATGCATTTTATCATGTACAACTGGATGACAGTGTGTGTAATAGCAGAACAAGAACCAGAGCATTTTGAAGAAGGAAAATATTAACAGTGTAAAGGAGAAGTCTTGTATTGTAGATGGAATGCTTATGTCCTCCAAAATTCAGATGTTGAAATCCTATGTTCCAATAGGATGCTAGTAAGAGGTAGGGCCTTTGGGAAGGGATTAAGGCATTAGGGTGGGGTTCTCATGAATGATATCAGTATCCATATAAAAGAGACCAAAGAGAGCTCACCCCTCCGTGTGTCACGAGGGAGCAGCAAGAAGATGCCTCTCTATGAACCAAAGAAGCAGTCCTTCAGTAGGACACCCTAATCTTGGACTTCCCAGGCTCTCAAACTGTGAGAATTAAATTTCTGTACTTTGTAAGATGGGTGGTGCTAAGTTGATAGAATTTTTTTTTATAGCAGCCCACCTGAACTAAGACATCTGGTGAGTGTAGGCATGGAGGAATATCCCAGGGAGCTCTGCATCAGAGTCTGTGCCAGGCTTACCATGCTTATAGTTGCACCACTCATATTTCAAGTTGCAGTGAATATAGATCCTTGTTGGATCTTTTTTGGGGGTCTTAATTTTTTCTCTCTCATGGCTCAACTTATTCTGTGGCACATGTACTCAAGACATAATGAAATGTGAATTGTCTTCCAATCACTCTAGTGATGGCTTCTAATCTTCATACCACATGATGAAACTTATGTTTAGAAGACTAGGAGGTCGAGAAGGCAGGGTCAGAAATTAGTTCCCTGAGTTCTGTTTAGGTTAAGTAAGTGCTATGGTGAATGAGTCTGCTGTAGATTCAACTGTAGTAGGTAAAAAGTAGATACCCAAAGAATACGACAAAAGGTTATCATCCAACAAGACATACATCTTATAGAATTTTAAAATAAATGGAAAGGTCTCCAAGCAAGTGAGAAAAACACTAGATTGGAGAACAAGCAGATGACAAGTAAATTAAGGAGGATGAGCAGATAGGAAGCCAACATCAGGAAATCATTTTTCCAGTTAGCAGATCCCCTGCTCCCTGGGCTTAAGTGGACATTTCTGGGAGAAACAGGATTGACTGGAGCCATGGGCATAGAAGATTCAGAATTATGGTGTATAATCAAGACTGAGATCCAATGGTCAGACCAAGGAGGCATACAACTGGGTAGCAAAAATCAAACAGGGTTAGAATTGTCACTAGATACTGGAGCAGGACTGTGTCTCTGGAGAGAGCAGTGGTGGGGAAATGAGGAGATGCAAGTGTCAAGACCCAACTTTGCTGAGACTCCATACCACCCCCTCCCACTACTGTGTTCACACGGACCTGTTGTTATATTCTTGGAAGGCAATGAGAGTCAGAAGTCAAGAGAATTCTGACCAATCAAGAGGAGGTAATTTCTACAGGAGAAAAAAGGAGAAAATACCATCTATAAGCTAATGACAGACAGATGTGTTAGGGTCCAGCCTGCAAGAGTCACCTTAAGAAAAGGTATCAGGGAAGCATAGGCTGTGCCAGTCCACTCTGTCACCGTCCTCTGCTTCCTCACAATGCATGACTCAATGACCAGGTGATGTGTTTCCTCCCTTTCCCCTAATATCACTACCTCTCTGCTTCTGTTCTTCAGCTTTCTCCATTCAGAAGGTCACATTAGAGCTAACCCAGAGTGTCTTACTGTTCTTTTTTTCTGCCTCACAGCAACCATTTACCTGTCCTTGCACATCTTCAGCATGAGTTCCCCACCACTGACTCATTGTCTCCATTACTGATCTTGTCCTACAGACTGGGCATTTCTAACTTCAGGGGATGTGGAAAGTGTGACTCCACAGGAGTGCAAATGAACATGATTGTACCATCCCAGTTGTCTCTCAGGCTGCTCTGAAGATACCCTGAAATACAGAAGGGAGAGTGTTCTATAAAATTTAAAGTGCTTTCCAAATCCAGGAATGTTTCCTGGAATTATCTGGTTAATGGTGGAGTGTCTTCACTTTGTTCTGCATATGTGGACCTTGCTGTGGGCTTGGTTTGCTCTGGCCCAGGGAGAGTTTCCCAGTTGGTCTGGAAGGAAGCACTCTTCTCCTGGAACTGCTGACAGAACCTCAGCTGCAACAGTGGTAGCAGGTGGTACCCTGATAACGTTGGCTCCAATCGAGGTACAGGAAAATAGAGCAGCTGAAGACCAAAATCTGAGAGATAAGAGGAAATAACAAATGAGGCAAAGTTATATCTTCTGTTCCCTCATAAAGGCTCCTTTGACAAATGGAATCATAGGCATCACAAAAACGGCCTTGCTTAGCTACTGAAGGCCTGAGCTATCTTGATGGCAAATATCTGTCCTCTGGTTATCTGTGGGAAAATAATAAGCAAATGGAGTGTGTGTGCATGTGTCTGTGTGTGTGTGAGAGAGAGATGGAGAGAGAGCAGTTAATCACCAAATAAAACTACTATCTACGATATGAAAAAAACAGTGATCTATACCTCTATGCTGAAATTTAAATATTTATTTAAAAACATCTGTGATCTTGCTGAAATAATGTTATTAACACAATACTAAGTTGTTTTTCTGGGTGTAATACTAAAATGCAAAAGTATGAATTCTACCACAAGTGACCATAAAAACCCACTTCCATCTTCTGATGTCTATCATCATGGCAGACATTATTATTTTTTTTTTTTGAGACAGAGTATCACAATGTCACCATGGGTAAAGTGCCATGGCATCACATTTCACAGCAACCTCAAACTCTTTGGACTTAAGTGATTCTCTTGCCTCAGCCTCCTGAGTAGCCAGAACTGCAGGTGCCCGCCACAACACCTGGCTATTTTTTGGTTGGAGTTGTCATTGTTGTTTAGCAGGTCTGGGCTGGAGTTGAACCTGCCAGCCTCAGTGTATATGGCTGGTGCCCTACCCACCAAGCCAAGGAAGACATTCTTAAAGACACTAATATTTTACTTTTTGAATAATTATATGAACATAAACTTCATCCATACATTTGGTAGTTAACCCTAGATTTGAAATGCATATGTATTAATACAAACATAAATACATAAATGTCCAACAACAACAAAAAAAAACTCTTTGGCTTTCAATTTATTTGAACATAAATCATGATGCAATCATATGCCTGATTGATGTTAGAGATTCAATAAATATTTGCTAAATAAATGAATGAATGCACTCTTAGATGAGTATGTTGGTCCCGAAGTAATTTCAGTGTGCCATTTTTGGCCATATTTGCATCTGGAATGAATCAAGTCAAAACACCTATTTAGAATTACAAAAAAAAAAAAATTCACAGGTCATCATATATAGGCAAGGGTGTTCTTGAGGGGAGTTGGATGGAAGGAAATGGAGGACACTCTTCCATGCTCTTGCCAGGGGTTGGGGTGTGTCACCAAAAGATTTCTTCAAGCAACATTCAGTAAACTGTTTACCCAGCTGTATGTAAACATAAATTGTCATACAGGAATTTAGGTTATGGAGTACTTCCAAAATAGTATTCCAATACTATTTTGATACTTTCAGTCACTCTATCACATAGAGGAATATATCTCTGTCTCTGCAGACATAGCTTCACCTGAGCTCTATGAAACAAATGAAATACATGATTATCCCAATTTCTTATGGTTCAGTATTGATTCTCCATGACTGCCTAAGCTGAAGCCTGGGTATAGTGGCATCCTTGGAGGGGCTGGAAAAATAGACTGACAATTTGGAAAGCAATCTTTAGGTTGAATGAAATTCTTACATCTTTGGGGAGATTTCACAAGAAGAAATCTTGCAATTTTTTTGGAATACTGTTTTTCCCAATTTATTTAGTACTTAATTTGTCTGCAGCTATTAAAGAAAAAAAGCATTGATTCATTTTATATGGTTTTAATTTTAAAAGGTCACTTCTTTCATTTTTGAAAGTTGGCACACGATATCTCTTAAGAATACCAGGCCAGGGGCGGAGGCAAGATGGCTGACTGGAGCCAGCTTTCCACAGAGGCTCCCATTCAGAAGGAGAGTTAAAGGATAGAAGTTTAGCAAATAACCTGGTGGATTAGAGATGAGCCAAGAGAGAAAGTTGAAGAATGCACATCAACCCTGCTGAAGCAAGCTGTGAACCCAAGGATACAAACAAAAGGTGAAAAATACATCTCCAAGTGGATGGGAGTCCCCTTCCCCAAGAGAACAGCTTGAAGTACTCCAGAAAAACAAGCAAGCAGAGTTCAAAAGTCCTCTTATTTTATCCCACAGGAGAGACTCTCTAAAAACTGGACCTACTTCCCCTACTAGGGTGCCATGGCGCTCTCCTGCCAGGCATAAAACTGTTTAAAACTGTATATATTCTCTACCTGCAATTCTGTACTCCCAACACTCCCCTCCACTCACTCCAAGGTCTAGAAGCCTGTCCCCCAGGAGTCCAGATTCTTGGGTATTTTCTCGAGAGGTGTGGACAGGGGATGAAATGCTCCTGGTCAGTGCTGATTCTGTGGCATGGGACTAAGGAGAGGATGGTCAGCTGAGAGGGAACCATACAGGAGCAGCGGTGCCCTGAGGCATAGAGCAGCAGCCACAGCAGCAATAGTGCTCACACCCCTGGATATTCTGGAGTCACACCCCCTGTCTCTCTGGGAAACCACAGTAGCCCAGGCATCTTCTCTGGTGGCAGCCACTGGTGGAACAGATCTGGGATGTAAAATGCAGGCCCCTTGAGAAAAGGGTTTTCCTGAGGTGGTACCAGCCTGGGAGGAGCGTGGGGACTAGAACACATGCATGTGCAGACACGGCAGACTCTCAGGGCAGGGCTGACCCAGAGGACCACTTTACTGAGTCTAAGATGCACCTAGCCCTCAGGGGATCATAGCTGAGACAAAGGGATCATAGCAGAGGCTGGAACTGACTGCTGAGTGAGAGCTTAACTGGCCTGCCCCAACAGAAACTGTAGCCGAGACTGGGCAGTGGCACTGATGGGGCCTAAGTTGGTTTCTGTGAACTCAAACAGCGTCTGACCTACAGAGAAATATAGCTGGGACAGAAACAAATTCTGTGAAGTTGTTTTCTTCTGTCAGCAACATCAATTGGGGTGGGGCTGGAACTGAGTGAACTGGCCTCACCTCCCCCTGCTGGATAGTGGAAGAGAGCAGTGGCCTGGCAGAGGAGACAAAGATCTCCGTGTAATTCAGGCAGGCACAAACCCCTGGAGTATCTTCTCATTGGAGGGAACTGGGTCAGAGCCCTGTGGGGTTATCAGTGACTGGGTGTGATAGAGGTGCAATGTGGGGAAGAAGGCATCAACCTTCCCAGACTAATTTATTTGCTGAGTGGGTCCTTATGACCTCATGGAGCACTGGAGTGAGTCATACTTGAGTTGACAGCAGACCCCTGAGATATAGATGCCTGAAACCTTTTGAACTCTCCACCTGAGGAAGGTGCTGACTGAGACAATTGATTTGGACCTCATGAACTGGAGGACCACCCGATAATTATCCAAAGTGGTACCCTGGGTGTGTGGTTGTAAGAAGGTTTGATTTTCCTTTTCCAATTGTTGCCTGTAAGGAGCTTGGTGACTTAATTGCTGGTATTTCTTCACAGCTGAGACTTCAACCCAGAATGACTGATTCACTAGGGTAGGAAAGAGACCAGCTGAAAACAAGACAGAGCCACTTAGCCCCACAACACCAAGCAGGTCCCCAGTTTCTCAGGCTGTTGCACTGTACAGGTCCTTGGCAAAGCTATAGGGAAAAAAATTACAGACACCTGTCCCAACTTTTGGGCAAAGGGCTGGTTAAGCACTACTCCTGGAGCCCCCAACCCAACTTCATTTTATCTGCTCAGTTAGTCAAATGGTGTAAAATAATCATGGGGCAGAATCAGTGGAAAAACTCCGGTAACATGAATAACCAGACTAGATCAACCCTCCACCCCCACCCAGAACAATATGGCAGACACAAATGAAGATCCCATTCATAGACAGATGGCCAAGATATCAGAAATCAAATTCAAAATGTGGATTGCAAACAAGATTAATAAAATAGAGGAAAACTTGGAATTAGAAATTGGAGGAACAATTCAAAAGTTGCTTCAAGAATTCAACGAATTTAAAGAAAAAATTACCAAAGATTTAGACACATTGAGACAAGAATTTACAGTCCTCTAAGATCTGCAAAATACAGTAGTATCCCTCAGTAACAGAATGGAGCAAGCAGAAGAAAGGATTTCTGACATTGAAGACAGAGCATTTAGCTTTTGAACACTCCCAAACTCTCAAAGAGAAAGAGAAATGGAGAGCAAAAATGGATCATTCTCTCAGAAAAGTATGAGAGGGTTTGAAGAAAACTAATATTCGCCTCATAGTGATCCCTGAAATCAATGAAGTGGCTTTCCAGGCACAGAGGCTCTTCTTCATGAAATTATGAAAGCGAATTTTCCAGACATGCCAAGAGATTCTGAAATTCAGATAGCACACAGGTTCAGAACCCCCAATATGACTCAACCCAAATAAGAAATCCCCCAGGCACCTAATAATTAACTGCCAAAAAGTTAATATGAGGAAGAAAATTCTGAAAGCAGCCAGACATAAGAAAACCATAACCAATAAAGAGAAGAATAGTAGATGACTGCAGATTTCTCTGCTGAAACCTTTCCAGCCAGAAGAGGGTGGTCATCGACTTTTAATCTCCTAAAAAACAAACAAACAAAACAAACAAACAAAAAAAGCTTTCAACCCAGGATCCTGTATTCAGCTAAACTGAGTTTCATTTATGATGAAGAAATTAAATACTTTAATGACATTCATATGTTGAAGAAATTTGCCATAACTAAACCAGTTCTCCAGGATATTCTCAGACCTATCCTCCATAATGACCAGCACAATCTTCTACCACAAAAGTAAACTCACTCTGAAACTTTCGATCAAACTCCAACTTTCACAGTGGCAAAAGGATTAAGAACGTCCACTGGACTTTTGAAAAACTAGATACACAAAATTTTAACAGGCTTATCAATATTCTCCATTAATCTGAATAGCTTAAATTGTCCTCTAAAGAGGCACAGGTTGGCTGACTGGAAACAAAAACTCAGGCCAGATATCTGCTGCATACAAGAATCTCATCTTACCTTAAAAGATAAATACGGACTCAGGGTGAAGGGATGGTCATCTATATTTCAGGCAATGGAAATCAGAAAAAAGCAGGTGTTGCAATTTTATTTGCAGATACAATGGGCTTTAAACCAACAAAAGTAAGGATAAGAATGGTCATGTCATATTTGTTAAGGGTAATACTCAATATGATGAGATTTCAATTGTTCATATTTATGCACCCAACCAGAATGCGCCTCAATTTATAAGAGAAACTCTAACAGACATGAGCAACTTCATTTCCTCCAGCTCCATAATAGTCAGAGATTTTTACACTCCTCAGGCAGTGTTGGACAGATCCTCCAATAAGCAACTGAGCAATGCAATTTTAGATTTAAAATTAACTATTCAACATTTGGATTTAACAGACATCTACAGAACATTTCATCCCAACAAAACTGAATACATATACTTCTTTTTTATTTTTTTTTTTTTTTGTTTTTGGCCGGGGCTGGGTTTGAACCCGCCACCTCTGGCATATGGGACCGGCGCCCTACTCCTTGAGCCACAGGTGCTGCCCTGAATACATATACTTCTTATCATCCCATGGAACATACTCCAAAATCAATAACGTCTTATGTCACAAGTCTAACCTCAGCAAATTTAAAGGAATAGAAATTATTCCTTGCATCTTCATGGACCACCATCGAATAAAATTTGAACTCAGTAATAACAGGAATCTGCATACCCATACAAAAACATGGAAGCTAAATAACCTTATACAGAATGATAGCTGGGTCATAGGTGAGATTAAGAAGCAATTTAACAAATTTTTGGAACAAAACAACAATGAAAACATGAATTATCAGAACCTTTGGGATAGTGCAAAGGCAGTCCTAAGAGGAAAATTTATAGCACTGCAAGACTTCTTTAAGGGAAGGGAAGAGGATGTTAACAACTTAATGGGACATCTCATGCAACTGGAAAAGGAAGAACATTCCAATCCCAAACCCCATAGAGGAAAAGAAATAACAAAAATTAATTATAGCAGAATTAAATGAAATTGAAAACAGAAGGAGTATACAACAGATCAATAAATCAAAAAGTCAGTTTTTGGAAAAGGTTAATAAAATAGATAAACCTTCAGCTAACCTAAACCAGGATAAAAAAGAGTAAAATCTCTAAAAAAAAAAAAAGAGTAAAATCTCTAATTTCATCAACCAGAAATGACAAAGAGGAAATAACAAAAGACTCTTCAGAAATTCTAAAAATTTTTTAATGAATATCTCAGAAATATGACAATCTGAAGGAAATTGATCAATGCTTGGAACCATGCCACCTTCCAAGACTTAGCTAGAATCAAGTGGAAATGATGAATAGGCCTGTATCAAGTTCTGAAATAGCATCGAACATACAAAAATCTTCCTAAAAAGTGAAGCCCAGGACCAGATGGCTTCACGTCAGAATTCTACCAAACCTTTAAAGAGGAACTAGTACCTATATTACTCAAACTTTTCTGAAATATAGAAAAGGAACGAATACTACTCAACACGCTCTATGAAGTTTGCATCACCTTGATCCCCAAACCAAGAAAAGACCCAACAAGAAAAGAAAATTATAGAAAAATATCACTAATGAATATTGATGCAAAAATATTCAACAAAATCCTAATGAACAGAATCCAGCAACACATCAAACAAATTATACATCATGGCCAAGTGTGTTTTATACCAGGGTCTCAAGGCTGGTTCAATATATGTAAATCTATAAATATAATTCAGAACATTAAAAAACAAAGAGCTTTTGATAATATCCATCATCCTTTCATGATCAGAACACTTAAGAAAATTGGTATATAAAGGACACTTCTTAAACCAATAGAGGCCATCTACAGCAAACTGACAGCCAACATCATATTGAATGGAGTTAAATTGAAATCATTTCCACTCAGATCAGGAACGAGGCAAGGTTGCCCATTGTCTCCACTGCTCTTCAACATTGTAATGTAAGTTTTAGCCATCACAATTAGGGAAGGAAAGGTGATCAAGAATATCCATACAGGGTCAGAAGAGATCAAACATTTACTCTTTGCAGATGATATAATTGTATATCTGGAAAACACCAGGGATTCTACTACAAAACTCTTAGAAGTGATCAAGGAATAGAGCATCATCTCAGGTTACAAAATCAACATTCATTAATCGGTAGCCATTATATATACCACAATAGTCAAGCTGAAAAAATATTAAAGGTCTCTATTCCATTCACAGTAGTGTCAAAGATGATGAAATATTTGGGAGTTTATCTAACAAAGGACATGAAAGATCTCTATAAAGAGAACTATGCAACTCTAAGAAAAGAATAGCTGAAGATGTTAACAAATGGAAAAACATACCATGCTCATGGCTGGGAAGAATCAACATTGTTAAAATGTCCATACTACCCAAAGCAATATACAATTTTAATGCAATCCCTATTAAAGATCCACTGTCATACTTTAATGATCTTAAAAAAATAATACTTCATTTTATATGGAATCAGAAAAAACCTCAAATAGCCAAGACACCACTCAGAAATAAAAACATAGCAGGAGGAATCATGCCACCAGACCTCACACTATAGTATAAATCAATAGTGATCAAAACAGCATGGTATTGGCACAAAAACATAGAGGTAAATGTATGGAACAGAATAGAGAACCAAAAGAAGAACATAGCTACTTACCGTTATTTGATCTTTGACAAGCCAATTAAAAACATTCAGTGGGGAAAAGATTCCCTATTTAACAAATGGTGCTGGGTGAACTGGCTGGTGACCTGTAGAAGACTGAAACTGGACCCACAACTATCACCATTAACTAAGAGAGACTCTCACTGGATTATAGATTTAAACTTAAGATATGAAACTATAAAAATACTAGAAAAAAGTGCAGGGAAATCTCTTGAAGAAATTGGTCTGGACGAATATTTTATGAGGATTACCCCCAGGGCTATTGAAGCAGCATCAAAAATACACTACTGGGATGTCTAGCTGCAATCCCATTACTGGGCATCTACCCAGAAGAAAAAAAATCCTTTTATCATAAGGACACTTGTACTAGACTGTTTATTGCAGCTCAATTTACAATTGCCAAAATGTGGAAACAGCCTAAATGCCCACCAACCCAGGAATGGATTAACAAGCTGTGGTATATGTATACCATAGAATACTATTCAGCCATTAAAAAAATTGGAGACTTTACAGCCTTTGTATTAACCTGGATGGAAGTGGAAGACATTATTCTTAGTAAAGCATCACAAGAATGAAGAAGCATGAATCCTATGTACTCAATTTTGATATGAGGACAATTAATGACAATTAAGGTTATGGGGGGGAAGCAGAAAGAGGGACAGAGGGAGGGGAGGTCGGGCCTTGGTGTGTGTCACACTTTATGGGGGCAAGACATGATTGCAAGAGGGACTTTACCTAACAATTGCAATCAGTGTAACCTGGCTTATTGTACCCTCAATGAATCCCCAACAATAAAAAAAAAAAAGAAAAAAAAAGAAAAAAAATACACTACTGGGACCTGATCACACTATAAAGCTTCTGCACGGCCAAGAACACAGTAAATAAAGCAAGCAGACAGCCCTCAGAATGGGACAAGATATTTGCAAGTTATGTCTCTGACAAAGGTTTAATTTCTAGAATCCACGGAGAACTCATACATATTAGCAAGAAAAGAACAAGTGATCCCATCTCAGGCTGGGCAAGGGACTTGAAGAGAAACTTCTCTGAAGATGATAGGTACACAGCCTACAGACCCATGAAAAAATGCTCATTATCTTTAATCATCAGAGAAATGCAAACAAAACTACTTTGAGATATCATCTAACTCTGGTAAGAATAGCCCATATCACAAAATCACAAAACCAGAGTTGTTGGTGTGGATGTGGAATAGGGAGAATAGGGAACACTTATACACTGCTCATGGGAATGGAAACTAATATGTTCCTTTTGGAAAGATGTTTGGAGAAAACTTAGAGACCAAAAAATAGACCTGCCATTTGATCCTACAATTCCTCTACTAGGTATATATCCAGAAGACCAAAAATCACATAACAATGATATTTGTACCATAATGTTTATTGCAGCCCAATTGATAATTGTTTAGTCGTTGAAGAAACCCAAGTGCCTTTTGACCCATAAATGGATTGGTAAGTTGTGGTATATGTACACCATGGAATAGTATGCAGCTTTAAAAAGAAAGATGGAGACTTTACCTCTTTCATGTTTACATGGATGGAGCTGGAACATATTCTTCTTAGCAAAGTATCTCAAGAATTGAAGAAAAAGTATCCAATGTACTCAGCCCTACTATGAAACTAATTTATAGCTTTCATATGAAAGCTATAACCTGATTATAACCTGAGAATATGGGGTAAAGGGAAAAGGAGAGGAAGGGAAGGGAGAGGATGGGTGGAGGGATGCTAATTGGTGGGACCACACCTACAGTGCATCTTACAAGGGTACAAATGAAATTTACTAAATGTAGAATATAAATGTCTTAACACAGTAACTAAGATAATGCCACAAAAGCTATGTTAACCAGTGTGATGAAAATATTTCAAATTGTATATAATATCAGTGTATGATGCCCCATGATTGCATTAATGTACATAGCTATGATTTAAGAAAAAAAGAAAAAGAATACTATGCCAGTACCCTGCTTCAGGTAGGATTACACTTCCATTTTATTTGTCATGAAAAGAAAATGTTGTTATTTCTAGGAAAATTGTTAACAGAATGTTTCACATAACTTTAGAGGGGCTCAGGTTAAGTCTCTTAAAGATAGGTAATTCAAAAAGCATCTGAGATTTTTGTCCACTTATACAATCAAATAAAAGAAGATATTTAGCTGAATGGTTCAAATAATATCCTTTTTACCTACCGACACAAATTTTATCACCACAGTTTTTGGAAGCTGTGCCCTTTTATCTTATATGCAGATCTTTATTTAAAAGTTCCTAAGACAGGCCTCGCAGAAAGTTGAGAGGAATTCTTTATCATTGGTTATTCTCTAGAAGAAATGGAACAAAACTTCAGTGTGTCCCCAATGAAACAGAGTGCTGTGGCTGCCTGGAGGATGGGAGCCATCTCAGTCTCTTTTCAGTATCCAAATCTTTGTTTCCTGAAAAGTAACCTAGAACATTTAGGCACAATTGATCTTAGAGAAAAACCCTTGACATCATTTCTAGAAATCTGTCTGATTCCACCTTAAATTTCTCTTTCCAGCACTTTCCACAAGTGATGGTCTTCTGTCACTTGTATCAGAGTCACCTGTTATAATGAGATGTCTGATGCCAGATAGACAACTATGAAGTTGGAATCTATGGGAATAAAGCTCACCAATCAAGACTTTAAATGAACTCCCAAATGATGCTTAAGTACATGGAAGTTGAAGAGCCACTTCTCTAATAGCTTCAAAAGCAAATTTGAATTTTGATATTATCTGAACTTATTTCAAACAATAGGAGTAATTGAGAAAACAGGAATGTAGAATTTCCTTGAGTGATAATTGTTTACAAGGGCAGATGGACCTACCCTTCCTGTTGGGTTGATCGGTTGCTCCACAGAGGTTATGTCCACATCCTTGGAACCTGTAAATAATGCTTTAAATGGCAAAAAAGATAATTAAATTAAGGTCTTGAGATGATGGTAGTACCTGAGTTATCCAGGTGAGCCCCAATGACATCAAAAGTGTCCTAACAAGGAGGGAAAAGAAGATGACACAGACACACAGATGGGAAGATGATGTGAAGAAAGAGATGAGAAAGATGTGGCCACAAACCGAGGAATGCAGGTAGCCCTTAGAAGCTGGAAGTGGTGGGGACTGGATTCTTCTGTAATGAGGCCAGAGACAGTGCAGTCAGGTTGAAACCTTGATTTCAGACTTCTTGCCTTCAGAACCCTGACAGAACACATTTCAGTTTTAAATCCCTGAGCTTGTGGTAGTTTATTATGGAAGACACTCCTCCTGCTATTAAACCAAGGAAGGTCTTCCTCAGAAAGCATATTTTCATCATAAACATCACTAAGTACCTATCACATACCAGGTATGAAATAGTAGACACATGGGTCTGAAGGTGGGTCTCTGACCTTGTGGACCTTATAGATTTGTTTCCTTGCTTTCTGTCAGTTATCTCCATTTGAACACAGATACCACAAGGTGGGACATCTTGACCTTTTTTTGTTTTTTACTTTTTTACCTCAGACAGGCACTGACCCATAGTAGAACTCTCTAAACTTTAGCTGTAGGAATAAACAAGGAAAATTAAAACATAATGGCACATTATAAAGGATGGGAAATATTAACATACGTTAATATGCTGCAGTGGCTAAGTTTTTTGTTCTAGAGTTAGAGTATCTAATTGTGAAATCTAGAGCCTTTGTTTATAAATTATGCTGTCCTTAAGTCGGTTATTTCATGTTTCTGTGCTTTAATTTTTTTCATATAATGCATTAATCATAGCTTTGTTAAGAATACTAATTAAGGTAATCCATTTAAAATGCTGAGCTGAGTATTGGCTGCATAATGTATTAATATTGCATTGTCTATGGTGATGAGGGAAGGCCTCCAAGAGGGTGATGATTAAAAGCTGATGGATGAGAAGAGGGAACAATACACAGAAGGACATCTGATTGAGAGAATGGCAGATGTAGAGATCTTAGGGAAGGATTCTGAACATTTGGAAAACTAGAAGTGGGGGCTTAATGGATAAAGCACTGTAAGAAAGTGGATGGCAGTATCAAATCATACTGGGACAATAAGAAGAGCACTGAGAAGTGTGGACACTGGTGGGGGTTTGCATTTGACTCAAACTAAAATGTGAAATTATAGAAATCTTTTGAGCTGGAGAGTGATGTGATACAATTGCTATCAATAAAAATGGTGACTTTGGTGTCTGTATGGAGACAGGTGGATTTGGAATACAACAAAGGAATTGAAAGACTCCTTAAATGATTCTTCCAGTATCTCAGGGAGAAATGATGGGGATTAGGATTAGGATGTTGGCTGAGGAAATGAGGTGAGCCTGAAGGATTTGGCATGTGGTTTGATGGTAGAAAGGTCAGGATTGTTGATAGATCTGACGTAGATTTAGAGGGTGGTGTGGAGTTGGGGGGGGTGGGGGGATGTGGAATCCACAACCTAAGGTTTCTGGCATAAGAAAATGTGTGGATGGTGGTGCCACTTACTGAGATGTAAAAGAATGAGGGAAGAACACACTTTAGGATAAAATCAAGAATTCTGTTTCGAATACTTTGAAGGCAGCCGGATATATGGGTATGAAGCTTTGAGAAGTCCATACTGAGCATATGTCTACAAATTTGGTAGTGTCAATACATAAATGGCAAGTAGATGTAAGAATAATAAAAAGGGATATAGAAAAAGATCACCAGAGAAGCCTGGGGATAGGGTAGGGGGAGTGAAGCTACAAAGGAACTCCAAAATTCAAACATTCAGCTCTTGGAGGAATGAAGCTATCAACAAGGCTGAGAAAGAACAGGCATGGTCAAAGGATGAAAATGAGGGGAGGATGGTAACTTAAAGGTAAAGAGAAGATAGAACACAGAAATAAGAGCTGTGTTCAGTGCTATGCAGTGAGAAGCAGCTTCGGTGGAATGATAGGAGACAAGTCAGATTGGAGCAGATTAGAAAATGAAAAAGAGCTAAAGAAGCAGAGACAGTGTGTGAGATAATTCTGTTCACAGATTTGTCTGGGAAGGAAAGTGAAAGAATTGTACTATAGCTAGCAGAAAACGATAAAGTCAAGAGAGGCTGATTTTATTTTATTTTACTTTTATTTTGAGATGTAAAAGGCACTATGTTTATATGAAAATGTGAACAATTTGATTAAAAGAGAGAAGCTCCTGATGCTGGAAAGAAAGCAAACCCCTGGAGAAGGTGAGAGGATGTGTGATGTAGAACAGTGTGCAGGGTCCCCCTGGTAGAGGACAGAGTCTTAGTCACCTGAGTTGGGAGGAAAAAAATGGGAAGAAGGATATTTATATGGATAGGTTAAGAAAGCTGGACATGGGAACATGAAGAAAGTCACATGTTGAGAGTTCCTAATCTGCTCAGTAAATATAGGAAAAGGTTATTAGCTAAAAGTGGTAAGGAGAAGTTAAAAATAAGAGATACAAGGCAATCTTTGATGAGAATGAAAGAGTGTGTGTTGTAGAGAAATGCAGTGAGACTGTCAGGCAAGGCAGAATGTGTATTTGAAATTGGTGACAGGTAGATGCTTCCAGTGGTTTGATGGTCTAAGTGACCCCTCTTGCAGATTCCAAGAAGGCAAGTTCAAACTCACCATGCACCCTCCTGTGGCTGATTCATAGAAGCCATCTGACTAGGAGAACATCCTCTATTCAGGATATCTTGGGAAAGTGCACAGGATACTGACTAAGCAGTCAACAGAGTAATAGACATGGTCTTGCAAAAAGTCTGGTTGAACACAGAAGGTCAACTTTTATGGTCACCTTCGTCCACCATCACACAAGTGGCTGTCATATGGTTTCATCTTTGACCAGCAGGGGAATGGTGGCCTGTGAGTAGAGTTAAAGTGGTTATGCTAGGTCATCATGTCCTCTGCTTCTGGATCTGCCTTGATTTCACAGATTATTCCAGATATTTCTGCACCTTACAGATTGTTCCAGAAATATCATGTCCAGGCAATCCTCCCACCACCACTTCCTGAGCTTTCCTTTAATTCCCTGGCTCCCAAGTCATGTTCTTCACATTCAAGGATAAGGCTAGTATTTATAGACACTTTCAGAAGAAGCCCAGAATGCCTGCTGCCCACCTTCCCTCTTCAGTCATTCAGAAGTAACCTATAGTTTGAGGTTGAATGCTTGTTCATCACAAAGGCGAAAAAGAGAGAGAGAGAAAAAAAAATACGTTCTGGGCTGAGGAAACTTCTGAAAAAACAGGTGAGAATGGGCAGATTCCATTTGAAAATCAATGGGATTTCACAGGTTGGGGGTTCACGGGGGGTATAGCATGTGGCAAAGGTCTAGTGCTCATCTAAGGATATTAGCTAGAGACAAATTTTACAGCATCTCATAAACCTTATTGAGATTTTGTACTTTATTCTAAGGTGACAGGAAACTCCAATTTCCTCCACAAACATCCTAGGGAAAAGTGTGAAAGAATTGCCTTCCAGTGTTGCTGGAAACCTTTGCTTTTAAAAAAGGTAGCTCAAAAACCTGAAATAGAATTAATTATGCCTTATTTGTAAAACTATTTTTCCCTTCCTCTACTCTCCCATTTATGTCCTTCTTTCCTTACACGTTTTCTCCATTCCCTTCCGCCTCATCCCTTCTCATTCTCCCCCCTGTTTCCTGCCTTCTTCCTCCTGTTCCACACCACCTCTTCCTTTCTTTCATTCTTTTTCATTGCAGGGAACTAAATAAGCAACTTCCCTTGCCTCAGTGGGGAAGGTGAGTGGCTATTCTCTGCTGTCCCCAGAGCCTCAGTGTCCATTCCTCCCTGCACCCCCACTGAAGTCTGTATTTTATCAGCCTTGCTATTCTTGGCAAAGAGGCCCATAAATGGAGATAACAAGTCCCAAATCCCAGTCTGCAGGAAAGCTTCCCCTTGTCAATGAAAGATTAAATAATAATGGCAATGCTGGCTGTATCCAACTTTTAAAAGTCTGGATCAGACCATCGGACTTTTTCTTCTTTATTTTTAAGGCTTTTTTCCCTCTTTTTTTGGCTTAAAAAAACTTCTTATCCTCCATAAGGCCTTGAATTTACCTCATTAAGTTTTATGGTTTGGAAATGAAAAGGAAAAAGTAGGTACATGGTTCTTGACTTTTGCATTAATCATTGAAGAGTCCCCTTTGTGGCCATCAGATTACAATTAGATTGCACTTTGTCAAAAGCAAATAGAGTAGTTATGTCTTAGCGTTCAAAACCTCTGAGAGCTTTCTGTTGCCCAGTTCTTTTCCCGGGACTTAATAGAGGGGTGTGGACCTGCTGGCCACCATTTCACTGTGAATTTAAATGTCTCCAGGGCACCAGGTCTCAGAGTTAGCATTTTCTACTCAATTGTTCACTCTCTGTATGAGTGATTGTCATTTCTTTTCAAAAATGCCTGCTCCCCTTACTATTACACAAGTACTCAAAAGCTGGAAAGGCCAAGAATACATCTCCTGAAGCATTTCTACTTCTTTGCTGAATGCTTAAAGTTACAAGTTCTGAAAAGAGATGGTCATGTTCCTTAATGACTATAGATGAATCCTGCTGACATGACTTCAGGAGGAAATAGGATAGGTGAAAGAAATATTTTCTTATTTGAGGATGGGGATTTTAAAAATCTATTTCTTAGCATTGATCAAAAGTCCTGACATGCAAGGTCTTATTATCTTTCAAGACTCTAGATCTCTTTCCTTCAGGAATTCAACATTCTAACACATAATGTCTTCTCTTTCCTCTCAATTTGTGTAGCCAGAGACACAGACACAAATACCTACAGAGGCCAGGTAAGCAACAGGAATGAGTTAGGAAGGTGTGATCAGACAGCACAAGGAAGAATTTGGCTAGTAGAATACCCTAGGCTTGGCTAATGAGATGTCACCACAATTTAGCTTTTCTGCCCCCATGCACTCCATCAGACCCCAGTGTTAGGCCAGAGGTTCCAATGTTTTCAAGAGAAGTTAATAATCTTGATTAGTATATGAACTCTCCCAGTTTTAAAGAGACACATTTTATTTTTTAAACATCATATAGACCCAATGAAAGATACTTCTGGGTGAGATCTATGGTCTGTTACTTTGTGATCTTTTGCTCTAGAGCAAATTTTATATATAGCCATTCATTTTGCCACTAATTACCTATATTATTCTTTAAATACTTCATATATTTGAATTTTCTCTCCCGTTTGTAAGGTTTTTTGTTTGTTTATTTTTTTTAAGGCAGAAAGTATGTTTTTCCTCTTATACTTCCCAGACTCCTGTTGCAGGATTTTGCATGATTGGACCAGTAATTGATTCCCTGCCAAATGAAGTGTGAAATTAGATGCCTGGACTGCACTATCTATCTAAATAATTTGTATTTGATCTTTGTGTGCTCCACTGAAGAACAGAAACACAGTGAGTATATGATTTTTCTATAGCCTTCTGGTTTTCTCTTTGTGAACTTTGGGAGTCCAATTCCTAAATGTTGCTTACTTCCAACCAATGCTTGTTTAAAAGATACTTGTGTGAGTACAAGTTCTGCTTTCTTATCTTGTGGGTCTTCAGACTACCAGGGCACATCTTCCATACAACAACCCTTCCATGAAGCAGTGGCTGCAGGAATCTTCTAGAAATCTATTTTGCAGGGTCACCTTGTTAGGCTCAGGGTTGGACACAGGAAGTTACATCTTGAAAAACTCCCAAGGTGATTTTGAGGCACCTCTGGTGAGGTGAAAGACAATGGCCATAATGCCCGAATCACAGAGTAGCTTTCCCTTCCTCTACTTCCTGCTCCCACTCCCAACACTTAAGCCCTACTGTGCACATTTGCATGCAATTAAACAGATCCCAACAATTAAAATGGAAATAAGACAACATGGATTGGTGTTTGTTTATGTGTGTCTATATGAGAGTTTACTTTGAATTATTTTCTGGATCTCAGTCATCTAATAACAGCCATCCAAACATAAACAAATAGGGGGGGAGGAGACAAGATGGTGGACTGAAGCCAGCTTTCCAAAGAGGCTCCCGTCCTGAAGGAGAGTTAAGGGATGAAAATTTAGCAAGTAACCAGATGGATTTGAGCAGCACCAAGAGAGAAAGTTGAAGAACGCATATCAACCCCACTGAGGAGAGCTGCAACCACAAGGACGCAAACAAAAGGTACAAAACCCATCACCAAGTGGACAGACAGTCCCCCCTTCCCCATCCAATCAGCTTAAGAGCCCCACAAACAAATGGGCAGAAATCGAAGGCCCTCCCCCTACACTCCACAGGACAGACCTACTGAAATCTGGACCTATCTCCCCTACTAGGGTGCCAAGGTGTTCTCCTGCTAGGCATAAAGCTGTATAAATCTGTAAATAACCTTTGCCTGCAACTCTGAACTCCCAGCCCTCCATGGGCAGCAATATAACCAGGCATAAAACTGAATGGAACTTTGTGAGCTCGCTGCCGGTGGCTCTGGGCTCCCAGCACTCCCACCCCGCCCTCACTCTAAGATCCGGAGGCCTGAGCAGCAGCGGTGTGGCTGGGCGGAAAACTGATTGGAACTGAGTGTGCTTGCTACCGGCGGCTCTGGGCTCCCAGCGCTCCACCCCCAACCTCGCTGTGAGATCTGGAAGCCTGAGCGGCGGCAGTGAGGTCAGGCATAAAACTGAGTGAAACTGTGTGTGCTCACTGCCGGCGGCTCTGGGATCCCAGCACTCCACTCCGCCCTCACTCTGAGATCTGGAGGCCTGTCCCCTGGGAGTCCAGGTTCTTGGGGGACTTATCGGGGTGTGGAAAGTGCCTGATCTGAGGCTGGTCAGTGCTGACTCTGGAGCGCGGGAGTGAGGCTGGGAGAGACCCACACCAGAGCGGCAGTTCCCTGAGGCCGCTAAAGCCACACCCACTGTCTCCCTGGGCAACCAGAGGAGGCCACCCATGAGTAAAGGATTTGCCTGAAGCGACTCACAGACCCGGGAAGCTTCCAGGGCAGAGCCGACTCATAGAGCTGAAACTTCAACCCAGAGTAAGTGCTTCACTGGGGTCAAACAGAAACCAGCTGAAAATAAGACAGAACCACTTAGCCCCAACACACCAAACAGGGCCACAACGCTATACGGGCCCTCAACAAAGGCCCAGGGGAATAATCAAAGGGAGTAAAACAACCATTGGGCGGAATCAGCGGAAAAACTCTGGTAACATGAATAACCAGAATAGATCAACCCCCCCAAGGAAAGATATGGCGGATGTAATTGAAGATCCCATTCATAAACAACTGGCTGACATGTCAGAAATTGAATTCAGAATTTGGATTGCAGACAAGATTAATAAAATAGAATTAGGAATCCGAGGAGAAATTCAAAAGTTGTCTCAAGAATTTAACGAATTTAAAGACAAAACCACCAAAGACTTAGACACACTGAAGCAAGAATTTGCAGTCCTCAAAGATATGAAAAATACAGTAGAAACCCTCAGCAACAGATTGGATCAAGCAGAAGAAAGGATTTCTGACTTTGAAGATAAAGCCTTTGAACACTCCCAAACTCTCAAAGAGGAAGAGAAATGGAGAACAAAAATGGATCATTCTCTCAGAGAGCTCTGGGATAACTCAAAGAAAGTAAATACCCAACTCATAGGAATTTCTGAAACGGATGAAGTGGCCTCAATGGGCACAGAGGCCATTCTGCATGAAATTATGAAAGAGAATTTTCCAGACATGCCTAGAGATCTGAAATTCAGATAGCAGACAGATTCAGAATCCCAGCACAACTCAACCCCAATAAGACAACACCCAGGCATATCATAATTAACTTCATTAAAGTTCATATGAAGGAGAAAATTGTCAAAGCGACCAAGCGAAAGAAAACTATTACCTTCAAAGGCAAGAACATTAGAATGACTGCACATCTCTCTGCAGAAACTTTTCAAGCCAGAAGAGGGTGGTAATTGACTTTTAATCTCCTAAAGCAAAATAACTTTCAACCCTGGATCTTGTATCCAGCAAAACTGAGTTTCATTTATGATGGAGAAATTAAATACTGTAATGGCATTCATATGTTGAAGAAATTTGCCATAACCAAAACAGCTCTTCTGGATATTCTCAGACCTATCCTCCATAATGACCAACCCAATCCTATACCACAAAAGTAAATTCACTCAGAAACTTCTGATCAAACTCCAACTTCCACAATGGTGAAAGGATTAAAAATGCCCACTGGACTTTTGAAAAACTCGATACCCAAAATTTCACCAAACTTATCAATATTCTCCAATAATGTGAATGGGTTAAACTGTCCTCTAAAGAGACATAGGTTAGCTGACTGGATACAAAAATCAGGCCAGATATCTGTTGCATAAAAGAGTCACATATTAACTTAAAAGACAAATACAGACTCAGGGTGAAAGGATGGTCATCCATATTCCAGGCAAATGGCAACAAGAAAAAAGCAGGGGTTGCAATTTTATTTGCAGATACAATAGGCTTTAACCAGCAAAGGTAAGGAAGGACAAGAATGGTCACTTCATATTTGTTAAGGGTAATACTCAATATGATGAGATTTCAATTATTAATATCTATGCACCCAACCAGAATGCACCTCAATTTATAAGAGAAACTCTAACAGACATGAGCAACTTGATTTCCTCCAGCTCCATAATAGTCGGAGATTTCAACACTCCTTTGGCAGTGATGGATCGATCCGCCAGCAAAAAGTACAGTAAAGAAATTCGAGATTTAAATCTAACCATCCAGCATTTAGATTTAGCAGACATCTACAGAACATTGCATATCAACAAAACTGAATACACATACTTCTCATCAGCCCACAGAACTTACTCCAAAGTCAGTCACATCTCAGGTCACAAGTCTAACCTCAGTAAATTTAAAGGAATAGAAATTATTCCATGTATCTTCTCAGTCCATCATGGAATAAAACTTGAGCTGAGTAACAACAGGAATCTGCATACTCATACAAAAACATGGAAGTTAAATAACCTTATGCTGAATGATAGCTGGGTCAGAGATGAGATCAAGAAGGAAATTGCCAAATTTTTGGAACAAAACTACAATGAAGACACGAACTATGAGAACCTCTGGGACACCACAAGGGCAGTTCTAAGAGGGAAATTTATAGCACTGCAAGCCTTCCTCAGGAGAATGGAAAGAGAGGAAGTAAGCAACTTGATGGAACATCTCAAGAGACTGGAAATGGAAGAACACTCCAACCCCAAACCCAGTAGGAGAAAAGAAATAACCAAAATCAGAGCAGAACCAAAAGAAATTAAAAATAAAAGAATAATACAACAGATTAATAAATCAAAAAGCTGGTTTTTTGAAAAGGTCAACAAAATAGATAAACCTTTGGCGAACCTAATCAAGAAAAAAAGAGTAAAATCTCTAATCTCATCAATCAGAAATGACAAAGACGAAATAACAACAGACTCCTCAGAAATCCAAAAAATCCTTAATGAATATTGCAAGAAACTTTACTCTCAGAAATATGAAAATCTGAAGGAAAATGACTAATACTTGGAAGCACATCACCTTCCAAACTTAACCAGAATCAAATGGAAATGTTGAACAGGCCCATATCAAGTTCGGAAATAACATCAACCATACAAAACCTCCCCAAAAAGAAAATCCCGGGACAAGATGGTTTCACGTCAGAATTCTACCAAACCTTTAAAGAGGAATTAGTACCTATATTACTCAACCTGTTCCAAAAGGTAGAAAAAGAAGGAAAACTACCCAGCACGTTCTATGAAGCAAACATCACCCTGATTCTCAAACCAGGAAGAGACCCAAGAAGAAAAGAAAATTATAGACCTATATCAGTAATGAATATAGATGCAAAAATATTCAAAAAGATCCTAACAAACAGAATCCAGCAACACATCAAACAAATTATACATCATGATCAAGTCGGTTTTATCCCAGGGTCTCAAGGCTGGTTCAATATACCTAAATCTATAAATGTAATTCAGCACATAAACAAATTAAAAAACAAAGACCATATGATTCTCTCAATTGATGCAGAAAAAGCTTTTGATAACATCCAACATCCCTTCATGATCAGAACACTTAAGAAAGTTGGTATAGAAGGGACATTTCTCAAACTGATAGAGGCCATCTATAGCAAACCGACAGCCAATATCATATTGAATGGAGTTAAATTAGAATCATTTCCACTCAGATCAGGAACCAGACAAGGCTGCCCATTGTCTCCATTGCTTTTTAACATTGTAATGGAAGTTTTAGCCACTGCAATTAGGGAAGAAAAGGCGATCAAGGGTATCCACATAGGGTCAGAAGAGATCAAACTTTTGCTCTTCCCAGATGATGTGATTGTATATCTGGAAAACACTAGGGACTCTACTACAAAACTCTTAGAAGTGATCAAGGAATACAGCAGCATCTCAGGTTACAAAATTAACATCCATAAGTTGGTAGCCTTTATATACACCAACAATAATCAAGATGAAAAAACAATTAAGGACTCTATCCCATTCACAGTAGTGCCAAAGAAGATGAAATATTTGGGAATTTATCTAACAAAGTATGTGAAAGATCTCTATAAAGAGGACTATGAATCTCTAAGAAAATAGATAGCTGAGAATGTTAACAAATGTAAAAATATACCATGCTCAAGGCTGGGAAGAATCAACATTGTTAAAATGTCCGTACTACCCAAAGCAATATGTAATTTCAACGCAATCCCCATTAAAGCTCCACTGTCATACTTTAAAGATCTTGAAAAAACAATACTTCATTTTATATGGAATCAGAGAAAACCTCGAATAGCCAAGGCATTACTCAAAAATAAAAACAAAGCAGGAGGAATCACGCTACCCGACCTCAGACTATACTACAAATCAATAGTGATCAAAACAGCGTGGCATTGGCACAAAAACAGAGAAGTAGATGTCTTTAATAGAATAGAGAACCAAGAGATGAATCCAGGTACTTAGCGTTATTTAATCTTTGACAAGCCAATTAAAAACATTCAATGGGGAAAAGATTCCCTATTTAACAAATGGTGCTGGGTGAACTGGCTGGCAACCTGTAGAAGACTGAAACTGGACCCACACCTTTCACCATTAACCAAGATAGACTCTCACTGGATTAAAGATTTAAACTTAAGACATGAAACTATAAAAATACTAAAAGAGAGCGCAGGGAAAACCCTTGAAGAAATGAGGTTGGGCGAGTCTTTTATGAGGAAAGCTCATAACCCCACCCCACCCCGGGCAATTGAAGCAGCTTCAAAAATACACTATTGGAACTTGATCAAACTAAAAAGCTTCTGCACAGCCAAGAACACAGTAAGTAAAGCAAGCAAACAGCCCTCAGAATGGGAGAAGATATTTGCAGGTTATGTCTCTGACAAAGGTTTAATAACTAGAATCCACAGAGAACTCAAACCCATTACTAAGAAAAAAACAAGGGATCCTATCGCAGGCCTGGCAAGGCACTTGAAGAGAAACTTCTCTGAAGAAGACAGGTGCGCAGCCTTCAGACAGGTGAAAAAAATGCTCATCATCTTTAATCATCAGAGAAATGCAAATCAAAACTACTTTGGGTATCATGTAACTCCAGTGAGACTAGCCTATACCAGAAAATCCCAAGACCAGAGATGTTGGCATGGATTTGGAGAAAAGAGAACTCTTTTGCACTGCTGGTGGGAGTGCAAATTAATACATTCCTTTTGTAAAGATATATGGAGAACACTTAGAGATCTAAAAATAGACCTGCCATTCAATCCTGTAATTCCTCTGCTGGGCATATACCCAGAAGACCAAAAATAACATCATAATGAAGATATTTGTACCAGAAGGTTTATTGCAGCCCTATTCATAATTGCTAAGTCATGGAAAAAGCTCAAATGCCCATCGATCCACGAATGGATTAATAAACTGTGGTATATGTACATCATAGAATACTATGCAGCCTTAAAGAAAGATGGAGACTTTACCTCCTTCATGTTTACGTGGATGGAGCTGGAACATATTTTTCTTAGTAAAGTGTCTCAAGAATGGAAGAAAAAGTACCCAATGTACTCACCCCTACTATGAAACTAATTTAGGACCTTCACATGAAAGCTATAACCCAGTTACAACCTAAGAATAGGGGCAAGGGGGAAATGGTGGGGAGGGAGGGGGGATGTGGGTAGAGGGAGGGGGATTGATAGGATTACACCTGCGGTGCATCTTACAAGGGTATATGTGAAACTTAGTAAATGTGGAATGTAATTGTCTTCCAAAATAACTAAGAAAATGCCAGGAAGGCTATGTTAACTAGTGTGATGAAAATGTGCAAACGGTCTATGAACCAAGTGTATGGTGCCCCATGATTATATTAATGTACACAACTATGATTTAATAAAAAAAAACATAAGCAAACAAGTAAATTAATTAATTAATTATTTTTAATTTTGCACCCAGAAGTTAGAATTTACTTTTTTTCAACATGTTTGAGACCTGGTCATTTATTCCAATCCCTGTGATTGTATTTCTACTGCCTATCTCATGTAGCATTAATTTCTGTTGTTGGTCTTCCATTGCTCACTTTGTTTGTATCTCTCAACCTGCTTCATGTCATTAGTTATGCCAATTACTTGGCAAGTCATTTGGGGCATAGGGAATGTCTCCTAAGTCACTGATATGTCTCTTTGTTCCTGTGTCTAACAAAGCGTTTTGCATTATGCAGATGCTCCCCAAATACATGATTGGGAGATGACATTATGTGATTTTCTGTTTTCTTCCAAACATGGAGAAGAAAGCCCATGGCTTTTCCCATGTAAGTACTGTGTAAAGATATTCTCAAGTTTTGGGGATGTCGAGATGGGTGGAATTTTTAGTGTCCTTCATCCAGAGCTGTGGGATACATAATGCAGGAGTCATGAGGAGTCGGCAGAAGCACTACCCTGGGAACTGAAATCTCAAAATCTTCCAACCTCCTGCCCCATGCTCTTCCCTACAATGTAGGTGGCAGAACCCAGTGTCAAATCCTAGCTCCATCATCTTCCTACTTTGAACATGCCACATTTTCTTTCTGAGCCTCAGTACTCTCTTTCGTAAAACATGGATTAAAAAGTTTCTCACAGAGTTTTAGAAAGGATTCAGTAAGTTGATGCACATGAAGTGTGTGGCACAGGGCTTGGCATTCACTGAGCACATATACTGCTGTGCTTTTGTCGAGCTCTTTGATAGCCAAATTTGCATCCTCTGAAGTTTCTTCCTTTATCATTATCTCCAGTCTTCCCTAGACTTCATCTCAATGCAATGCTTCTGGTTCCCTACCAATTCTAAAGCTTGAAATGACATTTTCTGCATCGTGTCACTGATCATCCCAGAGAAAGAGCCCAATTTCAGGGGGTTAGAAGGGTTTACCCATCAGGATCAGATGCCCTGAGTTAAGTGGCAAATAGTCAGAGGGAGAGATTCAGAGAAGGAGATGCTTGCTAAAATATTACTGAGGGAATAAAATACAAGATCCAATGGAAATATTGATCAAGTTTGTGGGTCAGATCAATCAGAAGGGAGGTGTATAAAACTATGTAAATGGTTGAGATCCCAGAAAAAGGGACTGTACAGACTCAGCAGTCTTCATCCTATCCTTGTGGTCATTCCCTTAGTGAGACCATGTGCAGAGAGGGTCAGTTTGCTGCCTGTTTCTCCCCAGACTGGTCAACTGGTCCTAGAGAAACCTGCTCGTACTATAGAGACTTATTTAGTAACTGTCAACTGTTTAAACCTTTCAAATAAGTTAAACCCCTTACCCGATTGCCCAATCACTTTTCATTTCAACATCTTCTTTGTTTTCATTATGCAACTATACCCTAAATATAAATAGATATATTTTTTCATTTCTCTCCTTGATTTTTTTTTTTTCATGCCATCACACTAGCTTAGAAACCCTATAACCTACAGGCATAGGATCACCATCATATTCCCAGGGTCTAGACTTGCTCTTTGTGCTGAATTTTTAATGAAATAATAAATTAATGAATAATTTACCGTTCTTTTATCAAAACCTTAGAAATATACACGCTGTATATATTAGCTGGGTAACTACAGAGAGACCATTCTGCTCGAAATCTTAACTGCTTTGCTTATGCTTCTGATTGGCCTGTTTATGATGTATCAAGACATTTAACTCAGGAAATCAGTTTTGTTTAAGGGAACATGTCCAAGCAAGGCAGAATGCAGTGTATTTTCTTTAAGAAAAGAAAAGAAGAAAAAAGGGAAACAAAGACAGCTTAGGAATAAAATAAATATTTTGCAGGAAATGGCAGCAAATTATCTCGATTTTAAACTTAATCTTCCCAGTTCCCCGAAGATCTTTCCTCCTTTGCTAATGGATTGACTCTAATGACCCATCATAATGTGATAGCAGCTAACTTGTTGGGTGGTAAATATCCAGCCCTCTTTTCTAAAGACACCAGGGGAAGGGAATCATGGCTTGAAATGGAGCGGCAGTTACACTTGCTAGGCTAAGTCTTGCAAGGGCCGTCAGGCCTCCCGCTTCAGGGCATAAGTTGGTCACCAGCTGGGCTCAAAAGAGATTGCTCCAAGCCCCCTGCTTTCACATTACACAGTTAGGTGCATTTCAGTAAGGACTCTTGCCTTAAAAGAATATATATCCACACTGGATACTCTCAGGGGTGAGATGCTGGGCTGGATGCACCATTGGTCCAGTTCCACTGGGGCAATTCTTGTGCTTTGATGGTCTTAAACAAGCTTGCTGAGAGATAAATGTGATTCTAAGAGGATTTTGAGATAAATTCCCACAACTATGAAGATAAAAACATTTGACTCCAGTTCTGATGGCAGCAGCAGCCCCAAATATTTAAAGTCATTTGCTACATTTATTTTTTCAACTGTCTCAACACATTTAAAAAGATGTGACTTGCTCGGCCTGAAGTAATTGCTTCATTTGATCTCAGAGAATCTTTACCAGGATCCCTGCAAGCTGATTCATCTGTAGAATGGCCATAATTAACTTTCCTTCTTTTGTCTTTATTCTATCCATGACTCTGCTCCCTTTTCGAAATTGTATTGTGTGTTTAAGTCCAAATATCTCTATTAATGCATGATTCTCAGTATGTGAAAAAGTAGCATGGAAAACCAGATTTTTATTTATTTTTGTTTGTCAAATGAGGCCTGAGTGTCACTAGATTTTCAAGATAAACGATAAAAGGTAATCAGTTCTGATTAACCCTGCTTTGAGTTCCTTAGTTAATTAATCATTAATTACCCAACAAAAATGGATAATGTACCTACTATGTGCTGATGCCAGCAGTGTCTGCTCCTATAGAGATAAGATGATATACTAATATCAAAACACAGTTACCCAGTCCTGGGTATATACCCAAGATAAATTAAAACATGTATATACAGAAAAATGTATCCACAAACATTCATACTGCATTGTATAAAATAGCTAGAAAATGGAAATAACCCAACTAACTGGTCATCCACTGATAAATGGGTGAACAAAAGATGATACAGTGGAAGATTATTGGGCAAAAAATATGAAGTACTGTTGTGTGCTATAACATGATGAACTTCAAACTTATGCTACTTGAAAAAAGTCAGCCACAATGGCACATATCATATGATTCAATTTATATTAAATGTCCAGAAGAGTCAGATCCATAGAGATAGAAAGTAGTTGCCTGGGACTGAGGGGAAGGAGCATGGAGAGTGACAAGTAATGGCTACAGAGTTTTTATCTTTTGGGGCATATAGAAATGGTCTGAAATTATATAGTGGTGACACTTTGTGAATCTATTAAAAGCCACTGAATTGAATGCTATAAAAGGGTGAATTTTGTGGTATGTAAATTACATCTCAATGAAACTGTTACAAACAATAAAACAGATAATAGAAACATTTTATAAATGTCACTTAATCAGATGGAAAATGACCTAGAAGGAGGGCTGTTTCATATGGGGGTGCTGGTCGGGAAGGTCTCTCTAGGCAGATAAAATTGATGTAAGTCTTAAATGAAGAAAAGGATCTTTCTAGATGAAGATCGGGGGGAAGATACATTACAGAAAGAAGTAACATGCTTAACATTTTTGAATCCTACAAGAAGGCCAGTGTGGCTGAGGCAGAGTGTGCAAGACAGAGAGAGAGAATGATTCAAAGTAAGTAGAGAGATATACTTGGCAGAGGCCATTCCAATAGGGCCTTGTAGAATATGATATAGAGTGTTTATTTTATTTTAATCATATACAGCATTTGTGAGATATGACCTCATTTACATTTTTTAAAAGCTAACCATTTCTGCTGTGTAGATCATGGATTCTGAAAAGAGAGAATCCATACATGTATCAGAGATGAGGTGTCTGAGGCCATGTTGAGAATAGAGGTGGGGAAACTTTGGAATATTTGGAGATGAGATAATATGACTGAAATAGATTTGCAATTCAAAAGAGCTTTTATTGGTTGTCACAGAAAGCTAAACATACATGCATAAGTTTTTCATATTTCTTATATAAATAACCCAAACATTCATCTACAGTAGCACGGCTGAGTAAATTGTGGGGCATTCACAAAATGGAATACTATATCAGCAATGAGATTGAACAAATTTTAATAAAAAAGAAGAAAAAAACAGAATTCATTCCATCAAGTCCCATGAATACAATGTTTGAAAACTTGCTGAACAATGCATAATGTTAGGAGTTAGAACAAGAAGAGAAAACAAATGGGGGCTTCTAGGGTACTGGTAATTTATTTATTTATTTTTATTTGAGTGCTAGTTACAAAAGTTGTTCTATTGAAAACTCAACAGGTTGACAATTGATTTTTCACTTTTGTGCATGTATATTACACATCAACATAAAGTTAAACATGGGCCTAAGTTAATGTGTTAGTATTTGTCAGGAGTTCACAGACATTTGTGCTTCTAAACTGAGTAAGTACCTGGAATTCCAGTGATCAAAATCCATGTATGGAAAATATCCTAGAGTACTGATTGACCATAATCTCAGTAGGACAAAATGACATGACTACCACTAATAAGTCTATGTGGGTTTGGCTCCATTAACAATGAAACGGTGTGTGCCTTGTGGCATTGTTCCTACTTTGTCCGGCCATCAAGGTCATTTTCCTTGGTTCACATGTTTCAGAGCTTAAAAATCCTTTGTGAATATTTTCTAAAGAACTCTTCATTTGGAAGTGTAGATTTAAATGACATAATAATTTATTTGTTAATCTATTTATTCATTAGTTCATTTTCTTTTTCTTTTTATTTTCTTTCTCTTTTTCTTTTCTTTCTTTTCAATATTTTTTTATTTTATTTTACTTTTTTATTATTAAATCATAGTTGTGTACATTAATGTGATCATGGGGTACCATACACTGGTTTTATAGAACGTTCGACACATTTTCATCACACTGGTTAACATAGCCTTCCTGCCTTTTTCTTAGTTATTGCGTTAAGACATTTACATTCTACATTTACTAAGTTTCACATTTACCCTTGTAAGATGCACCACAGGTGTAATCCCACCAGTCACCCTCCCTCCGCCCATCCCCCCCTCCCATCCCACCCCTCCCTTTCCCTCTTCCCCCTATTCTTGGCTTATAACTGGGTTATAGCTTTCATGTGAAAGCCATAAATTAGTTTCATAGTAGGGCTGAGTACATTGGATATTTTTGCTTCCATTCTTGAGATACTTTACTACGAAGAATATGTTCCAGCTCCATCCATGTAAACATGAAAGAGGTAAAGTCTCCATCTTTCTTTAAGGTGCATAATATTCCATGGTGTACATACACCACAATTTATTAATCCATTCGTGGATCGATGGGCACTTGGGCTTTTTCCATTACTTAGCAATTATGAATTGGGCTGCAATAAACATTCTGGTGCAAATATCTCTGTTATGATGTGATTTTTGGTCTTCTGGGTATATGCCCAGTAGAGGAATTATAGGATTGAATGGCAGATCTATTTTTAGATCTCTAAGTGTTCTACAAACATCTTTCCAAAAGGAGTGTATTAATTTGCATTCTCACCAGCAGTGTAGAAGTGTTCCCTTTTCTCCACATCCATGCCAACATCTCTGGTCTTGGGATTTTGTGACATAGGCTGATCTTACTGGAGTTAGATAATATCTCAAAGTAGTTTTGATTTGCATTTCTCTGATGATTAAAGATGATGAGCATTTTTTCAGATCTGTAGGCCGTGCGCCTGTCTTCTTCAGAGAAGTTTCTCTTCAAATCCCTTGCCTAACCTGCGATGGGATGACTTGTTCTTTACTTGTTTATACGTTTGAGTTCTCTGTGGATTCTGGTTATTAAACCTTTGTCAGGGAAATAACCTACAAATATCTTCTCCCATTCTGAGGGCTGTCTTTTTGCTTTACTTACTGTGTTCTTGGCTGTGCAGAAGTTTTTAGTTTGATCAGGTTCCAGTAGTGTATTTTTGAAGCTGCTTCAAATGCCCGGGGGATCCTCTTCATAAAATACTCGCCCAGACCGATTTCTTCAAGGGTTTTCCCTGCACTCTCCTCTAGTATTTTTATAGTTTCATGTCTTAAGTTTAAATCTTTAATACAGTTAGAGTCTATCTTAGTTAATGGTGAAAGGTGTGGGTCCAGTTTCAGTCTTCTACAGGTTGCCAGCCAGTTCACCCAGCACCATTTGTTAAATAGGGAATCTTTTCCCCACTGGATGTTATTAATTGGCTTTTCAAAGATCAAATAACAATAAGAAGCTGGGTTCATCTCTTGGTTCTCTATTCTGTTCCAGACATCTACTTCTCTATTTTTGTGCCAGTATCATGATGTTTTGATCACTATTGATTTATAGTATAGTCCTCCTGCTTTGTTTTTATTTCTGAGTAATGTCTTGGCTATTTGAGTTTTTTTCTGATTCCATATAAAACGAAATATTATTTTTTCAAGATCTTTAAAGGATGACAGTGGAGCTTTAATAGGGATTGCATTAAAATTGTATATTGCTTTCGGTAGTATAGACATTTTAACAATGTTGATTCTTCCCAGCTATGAGCATGGTATGTTTTTCCATTTGTTAACATTTTCAGCTATTTCTTTTCTTAAAGTTTCATAGTTCTCTTTATAGAGATCTTTCACATCCTGTGTTAGATAAACTCCCAAATATTTCCTCTTCTTTGGCACTACTGTGAATGGAATAGAGTCCCTAACTGTTTTTTCAGCTTGACTATTCTTTGTATATATAAAGGCTACTGATTTATGAATATTGATCTTATAACTTGAGATGCTGCTGTATTCCTTGACCACTTCTAAGAGTTTTGTAGTAGAATCCCTGGTGTTTTCCAGATATACAATCATGTCACCTATGAAGAGTGAAAGTTTGATCTCTTCTGACCCTATATGGATACCCTTGATTGCCTTTTCTTCCCTAATTTTGGTGGCTAAAACTTCCATTACAATGTTAAAGAGCAGTGTAGACAATGGGCAGCCTTGTGTGGTTCCTGATTGAGGGGAAATTATTTCAATTTAACTTCATTCAATATGATATTGGGTGTGGATTTGCTGTAGATGGCCCCTATCAATTTAGAAATGTCTCCTCTATACCAATTTTCTTAAGTGTTCTGATCATGAAGGGATGGTGGATATTATCAAAAGCTTTTTCTGCATCAATTGAGAGAATCATATGGTCTTTGTTTTTTAATTTATTTATGTGCTGAATTATACTTATAGATTATGTGCTGAATTATACTTATAGAACCAGCCTTGAGACCCTGGGATAAAACCGATTTGGTCATGTTGTATAATTTGTTTGATATGTTGCTGGATTCTGTTAGGATCTTGTTGAATATTTTTGCATCTATATTCATTAGTGATATTGGTCTATAATTTTCTTTTCTTGTTGGGTCTTTTCCTGGTTTGGGGATCGGGGTGATGTTTTCTTCTCAGAACGTGCTGGGTAGTCTTCCTTCTTTTTCTACCTTTTGGAACAGGTTGCGTAATATAGGTACTAATTCCTCTTTAAAGATTTGGTAGAACTCTGACATGAAGCCATCTGGGCTTGGGCTTTTCTTTTTAGGGAGGTTTTGTATGCTTGATGCTATTTTTGAAGTTGATATGGGCCTTTTCAACATTTCCACTTTATTCTGGGTAAGTCTTGGAAGATGATGTGCTTCCAAGTATCGATCAATTTCTTTTAGATTTTCATATTTCTGAGAATGAAATTTCTTGTAGTATTCATTAAGGATTTTTTGAATTTCTGAGGAGTCTGTTGTTATTTAGTGTTTGTCATTTCTGATTGATGAGATTAGAGATGTTACTCTTTTTTTCCTGGTTAGCTTAGCCAAAGGTTTATGTATTTTATTGACCTTTTCAAAAAACCAACTTTTTGATTTATTGATCTGTTATATAATTCTTTTGTTTTCAATTTCATTTAATTCTGCTCTAATTTTGTTTATTTCTTTTCTTCTACTGGGTTTTGGGTTGGAACTTTCTTTTTTTTTTTAGTTGCATGAGATGTCCCATTAAGTTGTTAACTTCCTCTCTTTCCGTTCTCTTGAGGAAGGCTTGCAGTGCTATAAATTTCCCTTTTAAGGACTGTCTTTGCAGTATCCCAGAGGTTCTGATTATTTGTGTCTTCATTGTCATATTGTTCCAAAAATTTGGTAATTTCCTTCTTTTTTTTTTTTTTTTTTTTTGTAGAGACAGAGTCTCACTGTACTGCCCTTGGTAGAGTGAGGTGGTGTCACATGGCTCACAGCAACCTCTAACTCTTGGGCTTACGCGATCCTCTTGCCTCAGCCTCCCGAGCAGCTGGGACTACAGGCGCGCGCCACAACGCCCAGCTATTTTTCTGTTGCAGTTTGGCCGGGGCTGGGTCCGAACCTGCCACCCTCGGCATATGGGGCCGGCGCCCTACTGACTGAGCCACAGGCGCCGCCCCATCTCTGACCCAGCTATCATTCAGCATAAGGTTATTTAACTTCCAGGTTTTTGTATGTGTATGCAGATTCCTGTTGTTTCTGAGCTCAACTTTTATTCCACGGAGGTCCGAGAAGATGCAAGGAATAATTTCTATTCCTTTAAATTTACTGAGGTTAGACTTGTGACCTAAGATGTGATCGATTTTGGAATATGTTCCGTGGGCTGATGAAAAGTATGTGTATTCAGTTTTGTTGTTATGAAATGTTCTGTAGATGTCTGCTAAATCCAAATGTTGGATGGTTAGGTTTAAATCTAAAATTTCTTTGCTCAGCTTCTCATTGGAGGATCGATCCACCACTGCCAAAGGAGTGTTGAAATCTTCTGCTATTATGGAGCTGGAGGAAATCAAGTTACTCATGTCTGTTAGAGTTTCTCTTATAAATTAAGGTGCTTTCTAGTTGGGTGCATAGATATTAATAATTGAAATATCATCATATTTAGTATTATCCTTAATAAATATGAAGTGACCATTCTTATTCTTCTTACTTTTGTTGGTTTAAAGCCTAATATATCTGTAAATAAAATTGCAACACCTGCTTTTTTCTGATTACCATTTGAGTCTGTATTTGTCTTTTAAGGTAAGATGTGACTCTTTTATGTAGCAAATATCTGGCCTGAGTTTTTGTATCCAGTCAGCTAAACTGTGCATCTTTAGAGGACAGTTTAATCCATTCACATTAATGGAGAATAGTGATAAGTCTGGTAAAATTTTGGGTATCGAGTTTTTCGAAAGTCCAGTGGACATTTCTATCATTTTGCCACTGTGGAAGTTGGAGTTTGATCAAAAGTTTCTGAGTGAGTTTACTTTTGTGGTAGAGGATTGGGTTGGTCATTATGGAGGATAGGTCTGAGAATATCATGAAGAGCTGGTTTGTTTATGGCAAATATTCAACATGTTAATGTCGTTAAAGTATTTAATTTCTCCGTCATAAATGAAACTCAGTTTAGCTGGATACAGGATCCGGGGTTGAAAGTTATTTTGCTTTAGGAGAATAAATGTCGATGATCACCCTCTTCTGGTTTGAAAAGTTTCAGCAGAGAGATCCGCAGTCATTGTAATATTCTACCCTTTGTAGGTAATGGATTTCTTACATATGGCTGCTGTCAGAATTTTCTCCTTCATATTAACTTTAGTGAAGTTAATTATGAGATGCCTGGGGGATGTCTTACTGGGATTGAGTTGTGCTGGTGTTCTGAAACTGTTTGCTATTTGAATTTCAGAATCTCTTGGCATGTCTGAAAAATTCTCTTTTATAATTTCATGGAGAAGGGCCTCTGTGCCCAGCGAGGCCACTTCATCACTTTCAGGAATTACAATGAGGCAGATATTACCCTTCTTTGAATTATCCAGAACTCTCTGAGAGAATGATCAGTTTTTGCCCTCCATTTCTCTTCATATTTGAGAGTTTGCAAATGTTCAAAGGCTTTGTCTAAATGTCAGAAATCCTTTCTTCTGCTTGTTCCACTCTGTTACTGAGGGATTCTACTGTATTTTTCAGATCTTTGAAGGTTGCAAATTCTTTCTTCAGTGCATAAAAATCTTTGGTGGTTTTGTCTTTAAATTTGTTGATTTCTTGAGACAACTTTTGAATTTCTCCTCAAATTTCTAATTCTGACTTTTGAATTGCTGCTCAAATTTCTAATTCCAAATTTTCCTCCATTTTATTAATCTTGTTTGCAATCCAAATTCTGAATTCAGTTTCTGACATCTCGGCCAGCTGTTTATGAATGGGATCTTCAGTTACATCTGCCATATCTTCCTTGGGTGGGTTGATCTATTCTAGCTATTCATGTTACCAGAGTTTTTCCACTGATTCTGCCCTATGATTGTTTTACACCATTTGATTTTTCCCCTGGAGCTTTGTCAAGGACCTGTACAGTGCTAAAGCCTGAGAAACTGGGGCCCTGTTTGGTGTGGTGGAGCTAACTGGTTCTGTCTTGTTTTTAGCTGCTTTCTATTCAACCCTAGTGAAACAGTTACTCTGGGTTGAAGTCTCAGCTGTGGCGAAAAACCAGCAATTAAGTCACCCCACCCTCCACAGGCAACAATTGGAAAAGGAAAATCAAACCTTCCTACAACCACACACCCAGGGCAACACCTGAATAGTCCTCGGGTGATTGGCTCAGTTCAAAAGGTCCAAGTCAAATGTCTCAGTCAGCATCTTTCTCAGGTGGGAGAGTTTAAAAGGTCTCTGGCAACTGGATCACAGGGTTCTGGTGACTACTCTGATATGGCTTGTCCAGTGCTACATGGAGTCAGGGGGAGCCACCCAGCAAATAGATCAGTCTGGGAAGGTTGATGCCTCCTTCCCCACCTTGTACCTCTGTTGCACCCAGTCAATGATAGCCACGCAGGGCCGTGGCCCAGTTGCCTGTAGTGAACACATACTCCAGGGGTTTGCACCTGCCTGAATCACAAGGATATCTCTTTCTGCTCGGCCAGGTCCCTGCACTCTGCCTCTATCTAGCAGGGGGAGTTGAGGCCTGACAACCTTGGGTGCTTGATGGAGGCTGTGGGGTGTTCACTCAGTTCCAGCCCTGCCCCTGATTGATGTTACTGACAGAACAGAACAACTTTGTGGGAATTTGTTTCTGTCCCTGCTAAATTCTGCTGCAGAAGAGAAGCTGTTTTGAGTTCCCAGAGCCTGCGCCTCAGGCCCTATCATTGCTCCTGCAGGTTTGTATTCAGTTACCTGTCAGTTCTAGCCTCCTGTCTTCCTTCGTTTATAGGCTGATGATCCCCTGAGGGCCGGGTCCATCTTAGGCTCAGTAAAGTGGTCCTCTGGGTCAGCCCCGCCCTGGGAACTTCCTGGCTCTGTGCATGAGTTTCTAGTCCATGTGCTACACCCAGCCTGGTACCACCTCAGGCAAATGCTTTACTCATGAGGCCTGCGTTTCTGTCCCAGATCTGTTCCATGGTGGTTGCCACCTGAGTAGATGCCCGGCCTCCTCTCTTTGCCCATGGAGACAGGAGTGTGGCTTCAGAATATTCGGGAGTGCTCTGCGCCTCAGGGCACTTCTGCTCCAGTGTGTTTCCCTCTCATCTGACTGTCCTCTCCTCACTCCCATGCCCCAGAGTCAGCACTGACCAGCTACAGTTTAGGCACTGTCCACACTCCTTGAGAAATCACCCAAGAATCTGGACTCCTATGGGACAGGCCTCCAGACCTCAGAGTGAGAGTGGAGGGGAGTGCTGGGAGCTCAGAGTTGCAGGTAGAGAATATATACAGTTTTATACAGTTTTATGGCTGGCAGGAGAATGCCATGGCACCCTAGTAGGGGAGGTAGGTCCAGTTTTTGGAGGGTCTCTCCTGTGGAGTGTAGTGGGAGGACCTTTGATCTCTGCTTGTTTGTTTGTGGGGCACTCCAAGCTGTTCTCATGGGGGAGGGGACTCCTGTCCACTTGGTGATGGATTTTGACCCTTTTGTTTGTATCCTTGGTGTCACAGCTCACCTCAGCGGGGTTGATATGCATTCTTCAACCTTCTCTGTTGGTGCAGCTCAAATCCACCAGGTTAATTGCTAAATTTCTGTCCTTTAACTCTCCTTCTGGATGGGAGCCTCTGTGGAAAGCTGGCTTCAGTCAGCCATCTTGTCTCCACCCCCACTTTTTTTTCATTTCATTTTTTCTTTCATTTGATAAACTATTAATAATAAGTGACTCTCTAGGGTATGTAGATTCTATGTTGGTTATGTCTAGACAAAGATGATTAAGATAATTGAGACAGTGCCCTGAATCTCAAGAATGTCCTGTTTTTACCTATCAAGGGAGAGGTAAGTGGATAACAAAGACATACAGTGGTAGAGAGCAATAAAAATCGGGTGTTGATGCTAGTTTGCCTCATAGTAGTGGTATCTAAGTGATTAGGGGATCTTTTGTCCTCTACCATGCTAAGATTTTATAGTTGACCTGTGTTGGGGGGATGGGCTAACTGTTGTCCCTCCCATTTTACAGATGGAAAACTTTTGGACAAAAAGTAAGAAATTTATCCAAGGACACAAGCACAGCCAGTGGTTGTACTCAAACCCTTTGTATCATAGTCTTTGCTCTTCCTTGGAGACTAGGGAACCTTCACAATAACCCGGAGCACATCGTTATCTCCTTGGAAACAAAAACACAAAAAAGCTTATTGATTGTTTTATCAGTTTCTAGCAGATAAGAATTGGTGCTGACAGTAATTCAAAGTATTAGTGCTTTGTGAGGTAATTCATTGCACTTGTGACAAGACAGTGCTTGGGGAACCCAGGGATTCAATGGGTCTTATTGTAAACTCCTGGAGTCAATTCGGTGTCCTTTTCTTTATTGGAGACAGATCAGGGCTACAAACATTATTAACTATTGCATGCAGTTAAAGCACGGTTTGAGATTCCAATTCCTTTAGTTAGTAAATAAGAGGAAATTGTATGTAAAGTGGACTATAGGACTGGGTTTTAAGGCTGCTCAAGTTCATGATATATCTTAGGATATTACTACCTTTCTTGATTTTATACTTCAAGAGCAGTATCTTTCATAACTTTCTTAGTTGAGAAGTCTTTGATCAAACAAGCAATAGTATGAAATAGAATTAGTAGTACCATGGTAAACTCAACGTGAGGTAGAAAACTGGCAATTCTTTAAAGCTTAGTTCCCCCAGGTGGATCAAAAGGTGGTTGGAAGGGGGACTCAGAGAAACAGTTAGGGTTTATGGAGCTCAATTCACAACCACGGTAAGCCTAGTAGCTTAACCCACAACTTAAACATTTTTGAAACCAAAATTTTCTCTCTTTATTTTATATATTTCATTGATTCAATGTGCAGATTCTTCAAGTACATTCCCTTACTTTTGTCATGATCTACATTTCACAATAGCAGATTGGTTAATTTTTTATATACGTGGCCTTGGTGGCAAGGGCTGGAGATGATGCCTCAAGTGAGGAGGACACTGTTCTCAACTTACTTGCCTTCTGTGTCCCCATCACAGACAGTAAGGAAACTCAGGGCACCATTCCACAGGCCTCCTCCTCTATGACCCCATCCTGTCACTGAGTACCTCTACTAATGGCCAGTATTGGTTCCTAAGGAAGTCTGATGGATGATCTCCCTCTAGAGCCTTAAATATGGGATAGGGGAGAAGTAGCCTGACCTCAAAATCATTTTAGAAAAGAATCCCAGGAAAGGGAGCACTGAGCAGAGGGTCTAACCCTAGCTTCTCTTTCATAGGCTCTGTCCCCTGTGACACAGGTTTCTCTGCCCCCTCATTCTTTGGCTCTGACAGGGGCTCACCTTCATAGGGTTTTATCTCCAGATTTCTTGGTCATCTCTGTTACACAAGAGCCATAACAATTTAGAAATTGCTGCCATTGGGTAAATTCAGTAATCTGAGTAAGACCTTGGATTCTAGTTTGAATAAGGACTTTTCTCTCTCTCCACTTACCAACTAGAAGATTCTCCCATAAATGATTTTAGAGTCACAGTTAGAAAAACACCTTAGACCCTAGAGAGCTCTGCCATTACATCTGTTAAGAACTCTCTGTTTCTTTTTTTTTTTTTTTTTTAATATCATTGAATAATGCTATTGGCAAAAAAATAAAGATGAACACTTCATTGCATCTAAAGTATAGCCAACTCCATAGGCAAATTTATATGACAACAGTACACACACCATTCCAAATTTAATACTTGGACTAGGGGGTCAAGATAATCAGAAATTAAATAATTTCCACTCTCTTCACTTTGCTGCAATGAAGATGAATTTAATATTCTGAAGCAATCTCAGGCCACTTGATGGACAACCCACAAAATAGCATTTGACAGTTTGTGGTTTAAATGTACAAAGAGGTTTGTGCTATGCACAAATCAAAGCACAGAACAAGCTCTAACATTGCATAACTGATGGGAGGCTCCTGATCAGAACCTAAACTTTCTCAACCACATCTTCAAAGTATGACATAAACTGAGACTAACACTTCACCTGGCAACTTGGTTAAATCTGTTGATTTAATTTTTTTAAGTAGGAAATATGAATCTAATTCAGTTTTCTCTTCTTTAACCAAATAAATGTACTGGATAAAGCAAGACCATTCTATAAAGATAAATAATCATCATTATTAAGGAAATGATGTTTCTTAATGTTGTTGACATGGCTTTGCTTTGTTGAAAGAATAATTTCCTTGGGGTAGAACTCAAAAATCTGAGAGTCCTTCAGTTATATATATTCATTGTCACATTCTAAGATGCTACCAGAAGAAAATGTTCTCTGTAGCTTTTGGTTAGAGTGGCTCATTTTGCTAATAATGTAGATGGGGAACATTAAATTCACTTCATTTCTTGCAGGTACAATGTCTTGAAACCATCTAACAGTGTCACAGGAAATTTCTGTTGCAAACCAGAATCCTGTAGGTAAGGAACTAGTGATTACTAGACCAGGTCTACAACAACATTCTGTTCCTTAGCCAAATTGTCTGCATTTCCATAAATACCAGGGTAGCACTGAAAGTGCATTTGGTGAAGAATTAGATCTAGTAGGAGTCCATTTCTTTCCAAATAGGAAATTTAACATTGAGAACAAAAGACTCTGTCTTTAAGACTTGTTTACAGTAGCAATATTGAGGAGCAATGAATTTTTCAGAATTGTATTTGCACCATAATTTCTGCCACCTACTTCCTGTGTGATTTTGAGAAAGTAACTCAACTTCTTGGAGCCACAATTTCCTCCTTTGTAAAGAGGAATAATTAAATTAGTTAATATTATAATTTTCTCAAGTGAGTTCTTAAAAAAAGTCTGTCATAGAGTAACTTTCAATAGTTAGCGAGTAGTGACTGTCATTTCAGTGGTTATCGCCTCTCTATAAACTTGGGATTATCATACCTTCTTGCCTAATTTCCTTTTTGGTTTATATAAATAAATAATTATAGAAGTAAATGAGTTTGGGAGACTGTAAAGTGCTGCAAAATTTTATTTCATCATTCCTTTTGTTTTTAGTATTAGCATTGACCCTGCTTGGCAGAGGTAGCTTTGTTGCAGAAGCTGTAGGGTGTCCAAAGACAGAGAGATGCATTCACTCCTTAGTTATACTGGGTCCCAAAGCAAGAATACTGTGAATACCCAGGAAAAAATGGTAAGGGAACATAGGACATGAGGATGGTGTATAGGTTAATGCCTACATGTCACTACTGCTGGAGGAACCCATGGTGATCCAGAGTACAGAATAATGTTCCTGAGTAAACAGGAGGAATGGCAGGGGGTCTTGAGGCAAACACAAGCATAGGATGTGACTTATGCTGCTAAGATAAATTGCTGGGGTCCTAGTGACATCACTGTAATAAAGCTTTCCCTCAAAGTCTTTCTCTTTTTGCTTGCGCAGGCTCCCCAAATTCTCTTAATTTGAGTCTCATAGAGTGTTACCAACACCTGAATGGGAATGAATACCATGCACCTGGAAGTCTTTGCATTTTAAAGGGTTATCTCTGGGTAAAAAATCCTAAGGACTGAATTATTTATAGTGACATTTTAGAAGACAATGCTTAATGGCCTAGAGTACTTTAGCAGTGCAGTTTAGACCTGGACAGCCAGTGAGGACTGTGCTACTTATGCCAGAATGGTAAGAAACAAGAACAGGAAGATTTAGCACTAAGTAGGACTTAATTTTGGAGCATTTTCTTATTACTAATCAATAAGTAAAGTCAAAGTTACTTGGTTATAAAATACAAAAAAAAAAAACTCTCATGTAAACTCTAGAAAGGCTTTGGTCATGTGACCCATTGCAGCCTCCCTCAGTCAGAATTAATTTCTTTCCTTGCCTATATTTGTTTTCAATTAAAAAAAAAAAAGACAGCTTGCTTAATCTTTGCCACAAACTGATATGGTGTATACCTGAGTGAATGGGACAATTTTCCTTATAAATTATGTATAAAATCCTCAACTGCTGCCTCTCTCTTAGAGACTCGAAAGAAAATTCAATTTCTTTTAGTTTATTTTTTCATGTTTTTTGGAATATTCATTTCAGATTTTCCACTCATTTTTATAAATGTCTTATTTATTCAAACTCTTCATAGAGGAAAGTAATGCTGTGCTTGCTGATTTTATTACTCTGGACAGGTTACAATACCTTCTCACAAGCCAACACTCTAATTGATTTTAAAGTTTCTATAAATGTTGGGGGGCCTTCTTGTCACATACTTGGGTGGGGATGTGTGACATTGTGGGAGGTTTCTGTTCCTCATCAAGCTGTAAGACCTTCTGATTTAAGTCTCTGGTCTATTCTTCATCCTGTGAATGTCTCTGGGGCTTCCCTACTTTCAGCTATAACATGGAAAACCCTTAACTGCTGGAGTAACAGATCCCAAGGTCTCTTTCACTCCTGTAGTATCCATTTTGTTATTGAAAATTCTGTAGTTCTTCTGATACTCTTTTAGATGTTTGCCATTATTCTGCTTATAGCTTCCTTTAACAGACATACTTTAATGAGACGCTTCAGCCACAAAAGTCTGAGATTACAAAGGAGAGTAACAAATTGCTCTCCTTAGCCCTGGTGACCAAGCGCCTTCCAACCATGGTTGCATGTGCTGGGAGTCTTGAGCCAGTCTGGAGGAAGAAGTCTGGGAGGGAGGACTCTGGGATGAATGGAGGAGCCATGTGTGATAAATATGAGGGCCAGTGCTTACTCACCTCTCTCTACCTTAGTTTGTGGCCATAGCTGACTTGGCATTCATTGAAGTACTTCATTATATTACATTTTCTCCCATTACAAAGATCCTTTTTTAAAACAAGTCTAAAAAATTCTTATAATCAGAATTGTTTTCTAATTATCTTTGCAATATCTTCTTTTTAAAAAATTAATGAGATTGATGTTTATATTCTGTTTGACTTGGCTTCTGTCTAGTTTTCTAATCCCTCTCTGCAAAAAAATTTTCAGTTCCCAAACACTTATCTTGGTTAAAACTATTCTTTCTTTCAAGACATTTTATATCTTAACTGTACAGCTGTTTAGGCCCAAACCACTGGAAACGCCATTCTCCATCCCTGAAAGCACTCTTGGTTTAGAGGTTCCAGAAAACCTGGGTGATCACTTCACCAAGTTAACCTGAATATGAACCTTTGCAAAAACAGATAAAAAGTAGTGGATGTTTTGTTAATTGTCCAGTTATATATTTTAATTATTTGAGGCCAGTAGAAAATTAAGCACATCTTTCCACAGGAAACTTATCATGGTAATATACTGTTTCAAAAGGATATCAAGTCAAGACAGAAGAAAAGAGAAATTGAAAGATGCTAATGCTAGAGTTGGGAATTAGGGCCAAATAGAGAAAGAGAGATGAAGAAATAGGGTTCAAACCAATCTAAATAAACTTGAAATACATTCTTGTAAGTCTCAAAGAAAGTTAAAAACTTACTTAGTGTGACATGGACAGCTTTACTTTATTCCAAGATGCATTTGCCTTTCGTGAGAGACAAGTCATACTTGTCTTAACTTACTGGCTGAGGGTCCTTTGAAAACCATGTGAAATCAAAGAAGTGGAAAAGATATTCATTTAGGATCTCTGGGGCTAACCTTTCCTCACTGCTAGAATGTTGCAGGAAAGGGAGAGCTGGACACTGTGCAGATGACCCAGGGCCTCTGGGGGCATAATCCCTATGTATGCTAACAGCAGAGAGTTGAGCGGGAAGGGAACTGCTCTCTGCAGTCGCTGGAGCACTCATGCTCTCTCATTCTTTTGCCTTCTTGTGCCCAGTGTGTAAAGAAATCCTGAAGTTATACATATTCCATAGATTCAAAAGTACTTTTCTACTTGAGTCTGTGAGCATAAACAGAGCCATAAAAAGGAAACAGGTTATTCTTTTTCCCATGAATAAAAAAGAGATGAGAAGAAACAATACAAAGTTCAGTATGGAGGTTATTAAGTCATATTTCAGGGAAGATTTTCCTGACAGTGTGGATTTCATGATGTTAGATCAGGTCTTATAATATCTTGTAGAAATTATTACAATATATGTTTATATCTGCCTGAGACATTTTAGGTGCAGACTTACTGAAGTTCTATGGAAGGGTAGAGAGACTACCACACAGGTGACAAGCCACAGGCCAAGTACAAACAATATCACAAACCAGCTTCAGAAATATTTCGTGTTTTACCCAGGGGGACCATCCTTATACTTTTTTTTTTTTTTTGAGACAGTGCCTCAAGCTGTCACCCTGGATAGAGTGCCGTGGCTTTACAGCTCACAGGAACCTCCAACTCCTGGGCTCAAGCGATTCTCCTGCCTCAGCCTCCCATGTAGCTGGGACTACAGGTGCCTGCCACAATGCCCGGCTATTTTTTGGTAGCAGCCATCATTGTTGTTTGGCGGGCCCAGGCTTGATTCCAACCTGACAGCTCAGGTGTATGTGGCTGGCACCTTAGCCGCTTGAGCCACAGGCACTGAGCCCCCTTATACTATTTTTTTTTGGTGGAGGGAGACAGCTCTACAATGTTTCTCTCAGGTGTTGGTATGCACACAGTAAGTATTTTAAAATATTTGTTTGATTGAAATTTTTAAGATTTCCAGAAACCGCCAATGATGAATTATATCCCATTAAACAAAAAACAAGCCCAGTGAGACATGTAATTGATACCTAAAGCTAGATGCAGGCCCACTTTGATTTGCAGGGCCTCTTCACAGAGCTGCTGGCAGGAGGCTCTGGCTTTAAAATTCTCAGGCCATTTCCCCAAGTTTCAGCCCCTGTAGCATCTCTGATGGATGCATTCTGACTGGGGCAGGAGGCTCACCAGTGTAATGGCGCTAACATTTCACCACCTTTTAAGTCATAGCTTGATGGCCTTGCCCTTTCCTATTTCATGGATTTGCTTTCCCCATTTATTTTTTTTTAGTTGATTAGGAAATTGCTGAACATAGAACTTCTCCCTGTCCATAAATAACACCTAAGTTACACAGCATGAGGAGAGAACTGCTATTTGTTTGGTTCACTGACTTTGAGACTTTTTGCAAATTAAAGGATTTGAAAGGATCTAATATGGCCATACCATCAGATAAATTGTTAGGTCAAGTCTCCCCTTGGAGTTTTCGTTTAAGTTAGTGTAACAGAAGGTGAACCTAGCAACCGAGGACGGGAATTTGTAATGCCACTGTGTGGGGGAATGAACTTCATTTCTGGGTGTGCAGCCTTGCTTTGTATTTCAGGATTTCAAATTGTTATACTCTACTGTGCAACATGGTTTCACTTCCTAGAGGAGTTTAGAAAAGGAATTGTTGTTTTTATTGGCACTCAGTCACATGTTTGCTTATTGAAAGATAGTGGGCTTTTGAGATGTAGTTGGATTTTGTGATATTTGAATGTGATGAAATTTAGTAAGTCTAATGAAAAAATGTGTTGCATGCTACCTGCATTCTCAGGTATGTATTAGGTTTTTTGAAGATGGAAAACGGATTTCTCTGAAAGGGAATTAAATTATCTAGAAACAAAATCATACATACAGGAAACCACAAAGAAAGCAGAAGTGTCCACAGAAGTGCTTATCTATGTGTTCACAGATGAAGGGGATCATAGTAACCTGAGAAGCACCGTAATTAAGCTGGGGATGAGGCCCCTAAGGAATTAGTCATATTTTACACATTTCTAGCTGATTGATAGACCATGTATTATAGGAAAATAACATTATCCAAAAGTCTTCAAGCTGTTTCTAATTCTAGCCTTGCTGCTAGAACCATTTGAATTTCTTCAAAAATGTTATCTTCTCTACAAAGCCTCTATCTAGAGAAATCCAAACAATTCAGTTATCTCCCCTTCCTAAGAATTTTTTTTTTTGGTATAAATTTAGGCCTTTGTTTGAATAAGATAATCTGTGCAAAACATTTTAGAAGAGTGTTTGACACATCGTAAATTTTTGTAGTCTGCCTTGTTATAATTGAAAATTTTCTATTTGTACATTACTGATTGTGGCATCATTTTTATCCATGCCAATCAACACCTACTTTTTTTTATTTCTACTAATGCACCAGTACTTTGCTAGTTATAAATAAGCAAGGAAACAAACAAACAACAACAACAACAACAAAAGCATACCCTCTTCCTATCAAGGAGCTTGATGAGAAAGGAGAAATAAAAGATGTCAAAATTTTGATAAAAGTAGTTATCAATTGGTATAAATAGAACACAAAGGCTCTTGAAGACAACAGAATATTGCAAAAGCTAGAGCAATTAGGGAATAAACAAATCAGAACTTGACCTGGACTTTAAAATGCTGGTAGAACTTAGAGGCAGAAATGATGTGGCTGTGACACCAGGTTTTAACAATAATCATTAAGCTTCCAAAAGGTCCATTGAGGATGGGCATGAAGAAAAGAAAATGGACATCAAGAAAGTAACAAACTTTTACTCTTTGATTTTAATTCTGAAAATTAGGAGTTGAGAGGAATGATCCTTAGTTTAGAGAAGAAGCAACTGTGGCTCAGAAAGAATAGTGGCAGGGTTGGTTTCAAGCCTGAATCTTAATGGCTTCAAGATACTGCTGATTTCGTTTGACCTCCCATGCTGCACTCCAGGGGGAGTGAAAATAAAATGTGGTCTGTGATTCAGGGGAACCTCTGTTTATTCAGTTTGGGAGAAAAGATGAAGACAGGAAAAATGACCGCACAAGTGAACCCATTATGGTCAGAAGAGAAGGTTGGACAAATTCATATGCTCAGGGACCATCAAAGAGGAGGCATTGGGTGGGACAGTGAGGATATGGAGTTTAGAGGATGACTTAGGACCAGACTAGATTTTTACAGATTTTATATCAGCCTGAAATGGTGACCAACACAGGAATTTATGAATCTTAGCAATCTAGTATTCTAAATATTCTGTCCAAAAGAGTAGGTCTTATCTGATGCTCCTGTTCTTCCATGTACAAGTGTCATATGAATCCCAAGCAAGTGAGTTTGATGGTGTGGGAAAGGTAATATACTTAGAAAAATTGCATGTGCCCAGAAAACAGAATCTCGAGAGCCTGTTTATCTGTCCTCATCAGTTCTGAGAGAGGGGAGAACAGCTCTAATGGAAATAAGTAGAATAGGCAGTTTTATGCCCTAAGTATGTCTATACTCTATTAAAGATATTGCTATAGCCCCTTTTCAGTGATTTGCTAGGCAGTTAAATTCAGACTCCAGTTTGGTTTAACACTCTGAAGTGGTTGTTTTACATAATTTATGTCACTGGGATTCTTCTTGCCATTTGACCTTCACAGGGAGAGGCAAGCTGCAATCTGAGACCAACCTTGGTCCAGTGGGACCCCTACTAGAAGCTCCCTGGACCTGGTTTCTTCACAGTGAAGTGTCAACTGCAAGTCTAGGGGTGGCATTGTGAAGGCAGATTTATTTTGGAATACTGAACTGAGTTATGTGGTAATCTGTTAGCATCATCACCGGATGTCTTGTCTCTATAGTTAGGCTGTGAACTCCACAAAGGCGGCCATCAAATCTTATGTCAGATTAACTAGAATACCCTGTTTTCATAGGGCTTTCACGATTGGTTTGGCTTACCTTGTAAGGGAAGGAAGCGTGGAATGTGGGAAGAAGAAGAAATGACACCATATCTGGCCTTTCCTTGTCATTAATCTGTTCTGCACACACTGTATCACATCCTCCCTTCCTCTTCAAATACATACCTTCTGTACAATTTTATTCTCATATTATGGAAACACTTTCTAGCTTTCCATGCCTTTTCACTGTCTGTTTATTCTTTCGAGCACTCATATTTCTGTTAAGTAGTTGCCCTTTCCCCATCATAGAAGACTGTCAGTCATGCTGCCTCATCACTCCTGGCCTCTATGCACCCCAGACCTCTGTCCATGGTACTTCCCCCACAAAGAGACTTCACAGTCATGCAGAGCCATTAGGCATCTCTCTGAGATTCCACCAGACAGGAGGAAACTGAAGAGGGACTATGTCTTTGCCTCTGGGGTCCCAAACAGTGAGGACTATGTGTGCTCAGAGCTGGAAGTGGCCTTCTCTCTGCCACAGCAAGAGAGCTACTTAAGAGTTGAACTCCTGGGAAAGGAGTGCTCAGACCAGGCTGGAGACAGAGGGTGTGCAAGTGTGACAAAAAATGAGGACATTATTTTAGCAACTGGATTCAGACATGCTTAAAACCAGCACTATTCCTGAAATTTTCATCAACTAATATGTCTCTAGTTCCAGCAATGTCTGTCATTTTCCACTGAAAGATTCCTGAATGTTTCTAATGTCAGTGTCAGATTTCATTTGCCTTCTCCCTGAAAGCTTCCCTGATCTCTTGTCCAGCTTTTAAGGATCCCTTCCTCTTTTGGCTTGGATCTTTTAAGGTAATTCTTTCTGTTACTCTTAACTGTGTTTTCTACATAATCAAGTTCTGGGATAGTATTTCTCAACTGCTTCTCTCCAGTCTTTTCCTTGGCATGGGGCATGGTCATATGATAGGTGTTTGATAGAGATCAGAGACCTGGCTGTTGAAGTGGGTACACTTTTTCTGGAGAGTGAGGATTAGGAAAGTTAATATTCCTTTAGAGCATACAGATCTGCCCCTCTTTCAATGATGTATGTAAGAAGGGCAAACTCTATTCTCTGTGATCTCTGGGATATGAACTGTATGGGGGTGCACCATGCCAATAGTGACTCGCTCTGTGTATCTTGTGTTCTAGATCTAATTTTCTCTCCTGCATCTTTGGTGATGGCATTTGATTCTCATCATTTTTCAGTACACCTGGAGCAGATGAGATGTGGGCTATGTGCCTCACCCAACCAAACCAAGTCTCATAGCTGAGCTTTCTGAATCTAGACACAGGTTTTATACTCAGATGAGGTGATCCTAAAATTCGAACTTGTATAAATTAGAAACTTAGACCTATACAATTATTTCTTTATAATCTAAGGAAACAAATTTTGTGAGAGAGACGTATCTAGGAGAATCTTGTAATCTATGTGTGGGAAAGAACTGGAAGCAATAATAAATAAAGACAAAAGCAAGAAGTTCTGTAACAGAACAATCTGAACTATGTAACTTATTTCTGGGGTTCCTACATGGTCTATTTTGTGCCTTGATTCATTTGTGCACAAATGTGGCTTCAGGTAGATGGTGATCTACGCAGGACAAGGGCCCTGTCTGAAGGTATTTATGCTCCACCTGCTATCTCCTTGCCATAGCAAACACACATTGAGTACTTAGCACGGTACACGCGGAGGTGGGGAGGAGTGCCTCAGTACAGGCTTTCTTAAGATTCAAATTTATGTTTGTATTTTAAAAAAGTCAAATCAAAATAGTGTGACTGAGCTCTCTAAATCTCCTGTCCCTCTGTGTTTCTTTTTTGCAGCTGCCAATAGCTTTTTACTTCCCTTTCTGAAAAGAATTTAAAAATTTTTCTTATATACCTCTGCTGTGTTGTGGGCAGAAGGCACTTTACTTCACAGATGGATCCCAGATAGCAGAAGCCCTTTCAACCCAGACCCTTCTGAGGTGCACGCTACTCCACCTCTGGTCCCCAGAGGCATACTTATTCCATGAGTCACCACAGCTCCCTCCTGGGAGTCTGAACACACCTGAATGCTCTCTCATGTAATGCTGATTTAGTTGGATACAAATCAATATTAGGAATCAGGTGTCACTCATTTCCTTTTTCCTCACTTCTACTCCCAAAATACCTGCAGATCTAACACCTTGCTTTTAATCACACTAAGCCGTGATGTTCACTAATTTTTAAGTTCTAGATTTTAAAGAGTAGGGGCAGTCCAGAGGCCTGAGGATGTCAAAGTGAATAGCAATGGTATTGTGTACTCATTTGCTAAGGGTTTTTAGCAAAAAAAAAAAAAAAATACAGACTGAGTGATTTAACAATGGAAATTTATTTTTCACAAAGTTCTGGAGAGCTGGAAGTCCAAAATGAAGGAGTTCACGGGATTGGTTCCTTTTGAGCCTATGAAGGAAGAATCTAAAACCTCTCATTCTGCCTTGTAGATGGCCATATTCTCCAGTATCTTCACATAATCTTTCATCTGTGTGCAATTTCCATTTCTAATAAAGACTCTAGTCATGTTTGGTTAGGGCCCACACTAATGACATCATTTTAAGTTAATCACTTCTGTTAAGACTTTTTTTTAAATTAAATCACACCTGTGTACATTAATGAAATCATGGGGTACAATGTGCTGGTTTGATATGCAATTTGAAATACTTTCATCAAACTGGTTAACAGAGCCTTCCTGGCATTTTCTTAGTTATTGTGCTAAGACATTTATATTCTACATTTAGTAAGTTTCACATGTACCTTTGTAAGATGCACCATAGGTGTGGTCCCACCAATTACCCTCCCTCCACCCATCCTCCCCCCCCACCTTTCCCCATATTCTTGTGCTATAATTGGGTTATAGCTTTCATATGAAAGCTATAAATTAGTTTCAGAGTAGGGCTGAGTACATTGGATACTTTTTCTTCCATTCTGAGATACTTTGAGATATTTTGCTAAGAAGAATATGTTCCAGCTCTATCCATGTAAATATGAAAGAGGTAAAGTCTCCATCTTTCTTTAAGGCTGCATAATACTCCATGATGTACATATGCCACAATTTATTGAACCATTCATGGGTCGATAGGCACTTGGGCATCTTCCATGACTTGGCAATTATGAATTGGGCTGCAGTAAACATTCTGGTACAAATATCATTGTTATAATGTGATTTTTGGTCTTCTGGATACATACCTAGTAGAGGAATTGTAGGATTGAATGGCAGGTCTATTTTTAGGTCTCTAAGTGTTCTCCAAACATCTTTCCAAAAGGAACATACTAGTTTGCATTCCCACCAGTAATGCAGAAGTGTTCCCTTTTCTCCACAACTGTGCCAACATCTCTGGTTTTGGGATTTTGTGATATGGGCTAATCTTACTGGAGTTAGATGATATCTCAAAGTATTTTTGATTTGCATTTCTCTGATGATTAAGGATGATGAGCATTTTTTCATATGTCTGTAAGCCGTGTGCCTGTCTTCTTCAGAGAAGTATCTCTTCAAGTCCCTTGCCCAGCCTGAGATGGGATCACTTGTTCTTTTCTTCCTAATATGTTTGAGTTCTTGGTAGATTCTGGTTTTTAAACCTTTGTCAGAGACATAACCTGCAAATATCATCTCTCATTTTGAGGGTTGTCTGCTTGCTTTACTTACTGTGTTCTTGGCTATGCAGAAACTTTTTAGTTTGATCAGGTCTCAGTAGTATATTTTTGATGCTGCTTCAATTGCTCCGGGATCCTCCTCATAAAATATTCACCCAAACCGATTACTTCAAGAGTTTTCCCTGCTCGTTGTTCTTTTTATAGTTTCATGTCTTAAGTTTAAATCTTTAATCTTAGAGTCTCTCTTAGTTAATGGTGAGAGGTGTGGGTCCAGTTTTAGTCTTCTATATGTCGCCAGCCAGTTCACCCAGCACCCTGTGTTAGATAGGGAATTTTTTCCCCACTGATGTTTTTAATTGGCTTGTCAACGTTTAAATAACAGGGCTGGCTTCATCTCTTGGTTCTCTATTCTGTTCCATACATATAACTCTCTGTTTTTGTGCCAGTACCATGCTGTTTTGATCACTTTCAATTTATAGTACAGTCTGAGGTCTGGTAGCATGATTCCTTCTGCTTTGTTTTTATTTCTGAGTAATGTCTTGGCTATTCGAGGTTTTTTACTGATTCCATAAATAATGAAGTATTATTTTTTCAAGATCTTTAAAGTATGACAGTGGAGCTTTAATAGGGATTGCATTAAAATTGTATATTGCTTTGGGTAGCATGGACATTTTATCAATGTTGATTCTTCCCAGACATGAGGATGGTATGTCTTTTCATTTGTTAAAATCTTTATCTATTTCTTTTCTTGGAGTTTCATAGTTCTCTTTATAGAGATCTTTCACGTCCTTTGTTAGATAAACTCCCAAATATTTCATCTTCTTTGGCACTACTGTGAATGGTATAGAGTCCTTAACTGTTTTTTTTCAGCTTGACTATTGTTGGTATATATAAAGGCTACAGATTTATGAATGTTGATTTTGTAACCTGAGATGTTGCTGTATTCTTGATCACTTCTAAGAGTTTTGTAATAAAATCCCTAGTGTTTGGAAGATATACAATCATATCATCTGCGAAGATCTCTTCTGACTTATATGGATACAATTGATTACCTTTTATTCCCTAATTGTGATGGCCAAAACTTCCATCACAATATTAAAGAGCCATCGAGACAATGGGCAGCCTTGCCTGGTTCCTTATCTGAGTGGAAATAATTTCAATTTAACTCCATTTGATACAATATTGGCTGTGGGTTCACTGTGGATGGCCTCTATCAGTTTAAGAAATGTCCCTTCTATACCCATTTTCTTAAGTGTTCTGATCATGAAGGGGTGCTGGATATTATTAAAAGCTTTTTCTGCATCAATTGAGAGTATCAAATGGTCTTTGTTTTTTAATTTGTTTATGTGCCGAATCATATTTATAGATTCAGCTATGTTGAACCAGCTTTGAGACCCTGGCATAAAAACCACTTGGTCATGTATAATTTGTTTGATGTGTTGCTGGATTCTGTTTGTTAGGATCTTGTTGAATATTCTTGCATCAATATTTATTAGTGATATTGGTCTATAATTTTCTTTTCTTGTTGGGTCTTTTCCTGGTTTGAGGATGAGGGTGATGTTTGCTTCATAGAATGTGTTCTTTTTCTATATTTTGAAAAAGTTTGAGTGATATAGGTACTAGTTCCACTTTAAAGGTTTGTTAGATTTCTGACGTGAAGCCATCTGGTCCCATGCTTTTATTTTTATGGAGATTTTATACAGTTGATGCTATTTCAGAACTTGATATGGGCATGTTCAACAGGCCAAAGGAGTGTTAAAATCTCCAACTATTATGGAGCTGGATGAGATCAAGTTGCTCATGTCTGTTAGAGTCTCTCTTATAAATTGTGGTGCATTCTGGTTGGGTGCATAAATATTAATAATTGAAATCTCATTATATTGAGTATTACTCTTAACTAATATAAAGTGACCATCCTTATCCTTCCTTACTTTTGTTGGCTTAAAGACTATTGTATCTGCAAATAGAATTGCAACACCTGCTTTTTTCTGCTTTCCATTTGCCTGGAATATATATGACCATCCCTTCACCCTGAGTCTATTTTTATCTTTTAAGGTAAGATGAGATTCTTGTATGCAACAGATATCTGACCTGAGTTTTTGTATCCAGTCAGCCAACCTGTGCCTTTTTACTGGACAATTTAAGCCATTCACATTAATTGAGAATATTGATAACCCTGGTAGAATTTTGGGTGCCGCGCTTTTCAAAAGTCCAGTGGATATTTTTAATCCTTTTGCCACTGTGGAATTTGGAATTTGATCACAAGTTTCTGAGTGAGTTTTTTTTTTTTTTTGTGGTGCAGGATTGTGCTGGTCATTATGGAGGATAGGTCTGGGAATATCCTGGAGACCTGGTTTAGTTAGGTCAAATTTCTTCAACATGTGAATGTCATTAAAGTATTTAATTTCTCCATCATAAATGAAACTCAGTTTAGCTGGACACAGGATTCTGGGTCAAAAGTTATTTTGTTTTAGGAAATTAAAATTTGATGACCACCCTCTTCTAGCTTGAAAGTTTTCAGCAGAGAGATATGCAGTCATTCTAATATTCTTCCCCTTGTAGGTTATGCTTTTCTTATGTCTGGGTGCTATCAGAATTTTCTCCTTCATATTAACTTTATGGAAGTTAATTATGATGTGCCTGGAGGGTGTCTTATTTGGGTTGAGTTGTGCTGGGGTTCTGAAACTGTCTGCTATCTGAATACCAGAATATCTTGGCATGTCTGGAAAGTTCTCTTTTATATTTTCATAAAGAAGAGCCTCTGTGTCTTGCTAAGCAAATTCACTACCTTTCTGGATTCCTACAATGTGAATATTAATTTTCTTCATATTATGCCAGAGCTCTCTGAGAAAATGATTCATTTTTGCTCTCCATTTCTCTTCTTCTTCGAGAGTTTGGGAGCGTTCAAAAGCCTTGTCTCAATCTCAGAAATCCTTTCTTCTGCCTGTTCCATTCTGTTACTTATGGATTCTACTGTATTTCTCAGATCTTTGAGGGCTTCAAATTCTTGTCCCAATGTGTCAAAATCTTTGGTGATTTTGACTTTGAATGTGTTGAATTCGTGAGAGAACTTTTGAAATGCTCCTTGAATTTCTAATTTCATTTTTACCTCTATTCTATTAATCTTATTTTCAATCCAAATTCTGAATTTGATTTCTGACATCTTGGCCATCTATCTATGAATGGGATCTTCAGTTGTGTCCTCCATATTTTTCCTTGGGGGCAGGGGTTTGATTTACTCTGGTTATTCATGTTCCCAGAGTTTTTCCACTGATTCTGCCCCATGATTATTTTACACCATTTGACTAACTGAACAGATAAATAGAAGTTGGGTTAGGGGTTCCAGGAGTAGTGCTTAACCAGTCCTTTGCCCAAAAGCTGGGACTGGTGTCTGTACCTTTTCCCCTATAGCTTTGCCAAGATCCTGTGCAGTGCAATGGCCTGAGAAACTGGGGACATGCTTGGTGTGGTGGGGCTAAGTGGCTCTGTCTTGTTTTCACCTGGTCTCTGTCCTACCCTAGTGAATCAGTTACTTTGGGTTGAAGTCTCAGTTGTGGAGATTAAGTCACCATGCTCCCCACAGGCAATAATTGGAAAAGGAAAATCAAACCTTCCCAGAACCACACACCCAGGGTACCACTTTGTATAGTCCTTGGCTTATTGGCCCAGTTTTAGAGGTCCAAATCAATTGTCCCAGTCAGCACTGGTCTCAGGTGGGAGAGTTCAAAAGGTCTCCAGGAACTAGGTAGTAGGGATCTGCTATCAAGTCAAGTATGACTTGCTCTGGTGCTCTGTGAAGTCAGAAGGATCCAGCCAGCAAATAAATTAGTCTGAGAAGGTTGATGCCTCCTTTCCCACCTTGTACCTCTGTAACACCCAGTCATTGGTAACCCTTCAGGGCTGTGACTTAGTTCCCCCCAATGAACATATTCTCCAGGGGTTTGAGCCTGCCCAAGTCACAGAGAGATCTTATGTCTCCTCGGCCAGACCTCCACACTTGGCTGCAGTCTGTGTTGGTATGGGCGCAGTTAGAGCTCACACTCAGCTGTCAGTACCAGCCTCTGCCTGCCCACCTTTGTCTCAGCTATGATCCCCTGAGTGCTGGGTGTGTCTTAGGCTCACTAAAGCACTCGTCTGTGTTAGCCCCACCCTGGGAGTCTGCCCTCTATTCATGTGCATATTCTAGTCCCCACACTCTGCCCAGGCCAGTACTGCCTCAAGCATACCCTTTACTCATGGGGCCTGTGTTTCTGTCCTAGATATGTTCTGCCAGTGGCTGCCACTAGAGAGGATGCCCAGCTTCTTCTGGTTGCCCAGAGATACATGCAGTGTTCCTCCAAAATATCCCCAGGGGTGTGAGCCCTATTGTTCACTCCACTGTGGCTGCTTCTCTGTGCCTCAGGTCACCGCCTCTCCTGTATGGTTCCCTCTGAGTTGACCATCTTCTCCTTACTCCTGTGCCTCAGAATAAGCACAGACCAGCAACAGCCCATGCCCTGTCCACACCTCTCAAGAAAATGCCCAAGAATCTGGACTCTAATGGGGACTGGCTTCCAGACCTTGGGGTGAGAGTTGAGGGGAGTTCTGGGATTTCAGAATTGCAGATAGACAATATATACAGTTTTAGACAGTTTTATGCCTGGCAGGAGAATGCCATGGCACTCTAGTAGGGGAAGGAGGTTCATTTTTTAGAGGGTGTCTCCCGTGGGATAAAATGGGAGGATGTTTGGACTCTGCTCACTTGTTTGTCTGTAGTATACTGAGAGCCATTCTCATGGGGGCAGGGACTCCTGTCTGCTTGGCAATGGATTTTGTACCTTTTGTTTGTATCCTTGGGGTCACAGCTCACCTCAGCAGGGTTGATGTATATTCTTCAATATTCTCTCTTGGCTCAGCTCCAAACCATCAGCTTACTTGCTTAATTTCTTTCCTTTTAACTCTCCTACTGGATGGGAGCCTCTACGGAAAGCTGGCTCCAGTCAGCCATCTTGCCTCCACCCCTCTGCTAAGACTTTTTGTGAAAATAAGTTCACAATCTGTAACACTGGGGCTTAGAACTTCAACACAGGAATTTTTGTTAAGAGGCATGATTATGCCCAGAGCAGTTTGTCAATTGTAATTTGGTAAAGCTAGAAAGAAAAAAAATTAAGAGAACAAGAAAGAAAACAACTAAGCGGTGGAGCCAGGCTTCCTCGATTCAAGCCTGGCTCTTTTAATGACTAGTGACCTTTGGAATGTTGGCTCTATTCCTTATTTTCTGCATTTATAAAATGATAATAATACCATTATCATCTGGGAGGATTAAATGAGTCAATATACAAGACGTTTAGTGTATCACTTGGCCCATAAAAAGGATTCAGCGTAAGTTAGCTGCGACTACAGTAGATGAAGGTAAAGGCAAATTGACATCATTTTACAGAGAACAACATGAAAGGGGAAGGCAGGTGTCTAAGATGTGAATATGTTCCTGTCTCCATTGTCATAGATTGCTTCTTGTCTAACCTGTTTATGGAATTTTCTTGTCTAACTTATTCAGGAATTTTCTTGTCTAACCTATTTTTGAAGTTTGGAAAACATACTCTTCCAAGATCCGTACCCATTTGTTTATTTAAACCATATTTATTGAGCCTCTGAATGCTAATGACTGCATTAGGGCATTTTGCATAACTTTCTTTTCTAAGGACAAATACATACTATTTTTATTTTGCTCATTAATATGTGAGGAGCTGGAACATATCCTACTTAGTAAAGTATCTCATGAATGGAAGACAAAATATCCAGTGTACTCAGTACTATTATGAAACCAATTTACAATCACTCACACTTTCATATGAAGAATAGATCAGAACTATGGCCCAGGATGAAGGAGGGGATCGAGGTTGAGGTCAGATCAAGGGAGGGTGAATGATGGGATCACACCTATGGTGCATAATGCAAGGGTACATGTTAGATCTATTAAGTATAGATAAATGTCTTAACACAATAATTAAGTAAATGATATGAGGTATATATTATCCAATGCTATATAAGTGTTCCTAATTCTATATGAAATTGGCACATTATACCCCATAAATGCATTAATGTATACATAATCTATGTGTTTATGATTTAATAAAAAATAAAAAAAAATGAGGTCTGACAAATTTACAAACTCATCCTAGGAAAAGTGCTACATACCTCATTGCTGAGTATCATTGTGGTCACCTTTGAAGTATTACTTTTGGGAAGCTATGCACTCACTCAAGTGCCTTCTCCACCCTTCAAAGCAACTTTGGAACTCTTCCTGGAATGGCCATGAGAGCTGTTATTGTATGAGATCTGACAATGAAGTTTGTGAACTTGCCACAAAGTGCTTATGTTGGCAACTCTGTACAAATAACTTGATAAGGTTCATAACCTTGGTATATCAATGTTTCACAGCTGAGTTTATGTCAATTTGTGGCAGGGTCTTGCTGAGTGGTGGTGTTCATTATTGTTATTGTGGGTTTTTATGTGTTATATAACAATAGCTCTGATGGTCATTCCACAAAATGAGTTCCAGAGTTGCTCAAAGTGTGGACTAGGCACTGGCATTGGTGCATAGTTTCCCAACGGGACTACTTTGAAGGTAACTGTAGTGATATTCAGCAAATGAGGTATGTACCACTTTTTTCTGGGGTGACTTCATGAACTTCACTGTCAGACTGTGCATATTTTCAGGGTTTACTTTCTACAGGTTCTGATGGAATGCTTAAACTGTGTGTTGTTTCATTACAGAGAATATGCACAGTGAGAAACAGTTTGTAGTCTTCTATCTGTGTATGTTTTCCAATGAAAATTTAAAAGTTCCTTTCTGATTCATGACCAGTAGTTGTGCCCTTACAACTACCAGGTTCCACTTCCTTCCCAAAGAAATACTATGAGTATTAACAGGGATGTTCGGAATATAAAAGCCTCAAGGCAGCTTATTAGAGTTTATATTTGCCAATTTCTTTCTCCAGCACCCAGGGCTACATAGTCCTCACTCTCTTTGTTCCAGAGCTCATGCCCTTATGGTCTCTGTTACAGACACAGTTGCTCTGTCTGGGCCATCTGAATCCAGGTTAATGGTTGAATTTTATTTCTCCTCATTTCCATATACTTTTCCTAAAAGCTTACTACAAAAAATCTCCCTTCTCTTTCCACACCCTTTTCTGCCTCTGATTTTTATTTCAAATACATTGTTAATTCTCCTAAAGAAAAATTACTTCCTAAGATAATTTCCATACATTAAAAACATTTTTTTGAGATTATGAAAATGTATATGATACAACTACATACCTTAAGATTTGATTTAAAGGGAATTGCTATTGGATTTTTGCAATTCTTTGATATTACTCCATACCCGTTTCTGTTATATGTGCTAGATTTTCATTCATTAGTAAATAGCAACTGAGTGCCTAGTGCTTTGCCAGATTTTAGTAGGGGAAAGTAAAAATGCATAAAACACTGTCTCAACCATTAGGAGCTTATAATCTAGTAGAGAATGTAAAATAAATATATGTTAGTATATATAATATATAAGGTAGGTGTGAAAGAGGTGCCATTAGTGAGAGATACATTTATCCAGAACAAAAGAGAAAACCCTATCTTGTGCAAGAACAAAAGCTTATTATGGACTGATGCATCTGATTGTATGCCTCTAAAAATTGATCCTATATCTCCTCTAATTTCCTATTATCTGGAGTATCATCATGGAAATAATAGGGATGTTAAACCAAACTGTAGGTTGAATGAGAATAGAGATTAATGAGAATTGAGATTAAATTATTCTTTGGAGTAAAATAAATAAACTAAAATAAACCCTCCTCCTGTAAGAGAATGCCCCAGCAGGTAGCTTACTAATGAAAACAATGATTTCCAAGGGCTTGTGCATTTCAAAAGTTTTGGCAAAGTGCTAGTTTCTCAGAGGCTTTTCATCCATAGAAGAAACTATATGATTAGATGACTCGAGCCTTGCCTTTACCATCTGAACTTAAAAGAAATGATGAGGACAATTACCCACTCCCCTCAGCACCCTTCCTTGGATGTAAGAACTTGGTCAGAGAGTGGCACAAGCTTGACATAACGAATTGGGGCAAATATTCCACACAAGACATGGGAAATTAACCACCAAAGTCTCATTAGCATTAATGGGAACTGCACAGCTAATTCCCACCCCACCGTGCGCAATATTTACTTCATAATGTTTACCCAGACATTCTACAACTTCCATCAGGAAGCAATGATGAGGCGTGTGGAGCTGAAAGTTCTGTTGGGTCCTGTGTCAACTCCTCTTCCAACTTTCTCACAGACTCAGAGGGTGACCTCTGGGCATTCTCATTGGCTTGTGGGCAGCTATGTGTACAAATTAACTCCTTTGCCCCCTTCCTACCCTCTGTCCCTGCATAGATGCACGATGAAGAATGCCTACTGAGTTTGTTCTGACAATTTTAGATCTCTAAGTGTTCTCCATATATCTTTCCAAAAGGAATGTATTAATTTGCATTCCCACCAGCAGTGCAAAAGTGTTCCCTTTTCTCCACATCCACGCCTACATCTCTGGTCTTGAGATTTTGTGATATAGGCTAGTCTCACTGGAGTTAGATGACATCTCAAAGTAGTTTTGATTTGCATTTCTCTGATGATTAAAGATGATGAGCATTTTTCCAAATGTCTGAAGGCCACAGGTCTGTCTTCTTCAGAGAAGTTTCTTTCAAGTCTCTTGCCCAGCCTGCGATGGTATCCCTTGTTCTTTTCTTGCTAACGCATTTGAGTTCTCTGTGGATTCTGGTTATTAAACCTTTGTCGGAGACATAACCTGCAAATACCTTCTCCCATTCTGTGGACTGTTTGCTTGCTTTACTTACTGTGTTCTTGGCTGTGCTGAAGCTTTTTAGTTTGATCAAGTCCCAATAGTGTATTTTTGAAGCTGCTTCAATTGCCGGAGGGTCTTTCTCATAAAAAACTCGCCCAACCCAATATCTTCAAGGGTTTTCCCTGCACTCTCACCTAGTATTTTTATAGTTTCATGTCTTAAGTTTAAATCTTTAATCCAGTGAGAGTCTATCTTGGTTAATGGTGAAAGGTGTGGGTCCAGTTTCAGTCTTGTACAGGTTGCCAGGCAGTTCACCCACCACCATTTGTTAAATAGGGAATCTTTTCCCCACTGAATGTTTTTAATTGGCTTGTCAAAGATCAAATAACGGTAAGTAGCTGGATTCATCTCTTGGTTCTCTATTCTTTTCCAGACATCTACTTCTCTGTTTTTGTGCCAACACCATGGTGTTTTGATCACTATCAATTTGTAGTATAGTCTGAGGTCTGGTAGTGTAATTCCTCCTCCTTTGTTTTTATTTCTGAGTAATGTCTTGGCTAGTCGAGTTTTTTTCTGATTCCATATAAAATAAAGTATTGTTTTTTCAAGTTCTTTAAAGTATGACAGTGGAACTTTAATAGGGATTGCGTTGAAGTTATATATTGCTTTGGGTAGTATGGACATTTTAACAATGTTGATTCTTCCCAGCCATGAACATGGTATGTTTTCCCATTTATTAACGTTCTCGGCCATCTCTTTTCTTACAGATTCATAGTTCTCTTTATATAGATATTTCACGTCCTTTGTTAGATAAACTCCCAAATATTTCATCTTCTTTGGCATTACTGTGAATGGGATAGAGTCCTTAATTGTTTTTTCAGCTTGACTAATGTTGGTATATATAAAGGCTACCAATTTATGAATGTTCATTTTGCAACCTGAGACGTTGCTGTATTCCTTGATCACTTCTAAGAGTTTTGTAGTAGAGTCCCTAGTGTTTTCCAGATAGACAATCATATCATCTGCGAAGAGCGAAAGTTTGATCTCTTCTGACCCTATGTGGATACCCTTGATCGCCTTTTCTTCCCTAATTGCGGTGGCTAAAACTTCCATTACAATATTAAAAAGCAATGGAGACAATGGGCAGCCTTGTCTGGTTCCTGATGTAAGTGGAAATGATTCCAATTTAACTCCGTTCAATGTGATATTGGCTGTCGGTTTGCTATAGATGGCCTCTATCAGTTTAAGAAATGTTTCTTCTATGCCAATTTTCTTAAGTGTTCTGCTCATGAAGGGATGTTGGATGTTCTCAAAAGCTTTTTCTGCATTGATTGAGAGAATCATATGGTCTTTGTGTTTTAATTTGTTTATGTGCTGAATTACATTTATAGATTTACGTATATTGAATCAGCCTTGAGACCCTGGGATAAAGCCAACTTGATCATGATGTATAATTTGTTTGATGTGTTGCTGGTTTTTGTTTGTTAGGATCTTGTTGAATATTTGTGCATCTATATTCATTAGTGATATTAGTCTATAATTTTCTTTTCTTCTTCAGTCTTTTCCTGGTTTGGGGATCAGGGTGCTGTTTGCTTCATAGAATGTGTTGGGTAGTCTTCCTTCTTTTTCTACCTTTTGGAACAGGTTGAGTAATATAGGTACTAATTCCTCTTTAAAGCTTTGGTAGAATTCTGATGTGAAACCATCTGGTCCTGGGCTTTTCTTTTTAGGGAGGTTTTGTATGGTTGATGTTATTTCCGAACTTGACATGGGCCTGTTCAACATTTCCACTTGATTCTGGTTAAGTCTTGGAGGGTGATGAGCTTCAAAGTATCAGTCCATTTCCTTCAGATTTTCATATTTCTGAGAGTAAAGTTTCTTGTAATATTCATAAAGGATTTTTTTGATTTCCGAGGAGTCTGTTGTTATTTCATCTTTGTCATTTCTGATTGATGAGATTAGAGATTTTACTCTTTTTTTCCTGATTAGGTTGGACAACGGTTTATCTATTTTTGTTGACCTTTTCAAAAAACCAGCTTTTTGATTTATTGATCTGTTGTATTATTCTTTTGTTTTCAATTTCATTTAGTTCTGCTCTGATTTTGGTTGTTTCTTTTCTTGTACTGGGTTTGGGGTTGTAGTGTTCTTCCTTTTCCAGTTGCTTGAGATGTCCCGTTAAGTTACTAACTTCCTCTCTTTGCGTTCTCCTGAGGAAGGCTTGCAGTGCTGTAAATTTCCCTCTTAGAACAGCCTTGGTGGTGTCCCAGAGGTTCTGATAGTTTGTGTCTTCATTGTCGTTTTGTTCCAAAAATTTGGCAATTTCCTTCTTGGTCTCATCTCTGACCCAGCTATCATTCAGCATAAGGTTATTTAACTTCCATATTTTTGTATGAGTATGCAGATTCCTGTTGTTACTCAGCTCAAGTTTCATTCCATTATGGTCCGAGAAGATGCATGGAACAACTTCTATTCCTTTAAATTTACTGAGGTTAGACTGGTGACCTAAGATGTGATCAATTTTGGACTAAGTTCTGTGGGCTGAAGAGAAGTATGTGTATTCAGTTTTGTTAGGATGAAATGTTCTGTAGATGTCTGCTAAATCTAAATGCTGGATGGTTAGATTTAAATCTAAAATTTCTTTACTCAGGTTTTTGTTGGAGGATCGCTCCATCACTGCCAAAGGAGTGTTAAAATCTCCGACTATTATGGAGCTGGAGGAAATCTAGTTGCTCATGTCTGTTAGAGTTTCTCTTATAAATTGAGGTGCATTCTGGTTGGGTGCATAGATATTAATAATTGAAATGTCATCATATTGAGTGTTACCCTCAACAAATATGAAGTGACCATTCTTGTCATTCCTTACTTTTGTTGGTTTAAAGCCTATTGTGTCTGCAAATAAAATTGCAACTCCTGCTTTTTTCTGGTTACAATTTGCCTGAAATATGGATGACCATCCTTTCACCCTGATTCTGTATTTGTCTTTTAAGTTAGGATGTGACTCTTGTAAGCAACAGATATCTGGTCTGAGTTTTTGTATCCAGTCAGCTAACCTATGTCTCTTTAGAGGAAAGTTTAAGCCATTCACATTAATGGAGATTATTGATAAGTCTGGTGAAATTTTGGGTATCGAGTTTTTCAAAAGTCCAGTGGACATTTTTAATCTTTTCACCATTGTAGAAGTTGGAGTTTGATCAGAAGTTTCTGAGTGAGTTTACGTTTGTAGTAGAGGATTGGGTTGGTCATTATGGAGGATAGGTCTGAGAATATCCTGAAGAGCTGGTTTGGTTGTGGCAAATTTCTTCAACATATGAATGTTGTTAAAGTATTTAATTTTTCCATCATAAATGAAGCTGGATACAAGATCTGGGGTTGAAAGTTATTTCACTTTAGGAGATTAAAAGTCGATGACCACCCTCTACTGGCTTGAAAAGTTTCAGCAGAGAGATCTGCCCTCATTCTAATGTTGTTTCCTTTGTAGGTAATGGCTTTCTTTCGCCTGGTAACCTTGAGAATTTTCTCCTTTGTGTTAACTTTAGTGAAGCTAATTATGATATGCTTGGGGGATGACTTATTGGGGTTGAATTGTGCTGGAGTACTGAAACTGTCTGCTATGTGAATTTTAGATTCTCTAGGCATGTCTGGAAAATTCTCTTTCATAATTTCATACAGAAGGGCCTCTGTGCCCATCGATGCCACTTTATCATTTTCCAGAACTCCTATTATTCGTATATTGACCTTCTTCGAATTATTCCAGAGCTCTCTAAGAAAATGATCCATTTTTGCTCCCCATTTCTCTTCCTCTTTGAGAGTTTGGGAGCGTTCAAAGGCTTTATCTTCAATGTCAGAAATCCTTTCTTCTGCTTGGTCCATTCTGTTGCTGATGGATTCAACTGTATTTTTCTTATCTTTGAGGGCTGCAAATTCTTGCTTCAGTGTGTCTAAGTCTTTGGTGGTTTTGTCTTTAAATTCGTTAAATTCTTGAGACAACTTTTGAATTTCTCCTCGGATTCCTAATTCTATTTTACCAATCTTGTCTGCAATCCAAGTTCTGAATTCGATTCTGACATGTGTGCCAGTTGTTTATGAATGGGTTCTTCAATTGCATCCACCATATCTTTCCTTGGGGGGGGTGGATCTATTCTGGTTATTCATATTACCAGAGTTTTTCCGTTGATTCCACCCCATGGTTGTTTTACTCCCTTTGATTTTTCTCCTGGGGTTTTGTTGAGGGCCTGTTCAGTGTTGTGGCCTGAGAGACTGGGGCCCTGTCTGGTGTGGTGGGGCTAAGTGGTTCTATCTCATTTTCAGCTGGCTTCTGTTTGACCCCAGTGAAGCACTTTCTCTGGGTTGAAATTTCAGTTCTCTGAGTCGGCCCTGCCCTGGAAGTTTCTCAGGTCTGTGAGTCGCCTCAGGCAAATCCTATACTCAGGGGTGGCCTCTTCTGGTTGCCCAGGGAGATAGTGGGTGTGGCTTCAGCCACCTCAGGGAATTTCCGCTCTGATGTGGGTCTCCCCCAGCCTCACTCCTGTGTCCCAGAGTCAGGACTGACCAGCCACAATTCAGGCACTGTCCATGCCCCAACAAATCCCCCAAGAATCTGGACTCCCGGGGGACAGGCCTCCAGATCCCAGAGTCAGGGTGGGGTGGGGCACCGGGAGCCCAGAGCCTCCAGCAGCGAGCACAGTTCCTCCCAATCTTTCGCCCCACCACACCACCGCAGCTCAAGCCTTCAGGCTTCAGAGTGTGGGTGGGGTGGGGGGAGCGGTTGGAGCCCAGAGCCACCGGCAGCAAACAAACTGAGTTCCACCCAGTTCCTTGCCCATCCATACAGCAGCGCTCAGGTCTCCAGACCACAGAGCAAGGGTGGGGGGAGCACCAGGAGCCCAGAGCCGCCAGGAGTCCAGAGTCACCAGGAGCTCAGAGCCACTGGGAGCCCAGAGCCGCAAGGAGCCCAGAGCCTCCAGCAGCGAGCACACTCATTTCCTCCCAGTGTCTCATCCGGCCGCACCACTGCAGCTCAAGCCTTCAGGCTTCAGAGTGAGGGCGGGGTAGGGGGAGTGATGGGAGCCCAGAGCCGCCAGCAGTGAACACACTCAGTTCCACCCAGTTCCTTGCCAGGCCACACAGCAAGTGCTCAGGTCTCCAGACCACAGAGCGAGGGCGGGGGATTGCTGGAAGCCCAGAGCCATCGGGAGCCCAGAGCCGCCGGTAGCAAGGTCACACAGTTCCACTCAGTTTTATGCCTGGTTGTATTGCTGTCCAAGGAGGGCTGCTGCACCATGCCTCAGGGAAGCACTGCCCTGGTGAGGGTCCCCCTCAGCTGACTGCCCTCACCTCTCTCCCATGCCCCCAAATCAGCTCTGACCAGCCGCAGCTTGGGCACTGTCCTTTCCCCTCTAGAAGTCACCCAAGAATCCAAACTCCTTGGGGACAGGCTTTCAGACCTCAGAGAGAGTGGAGGGGAGTGCTGGGAGCTCAGAGTTGCTGGCAAAGGATATTTACCATTTTATACAGTTTTATGCCTGGCAGGGGAACATCTAGGCACCCTAGTAAGGGAGGTAGGTCTGGATTTTAGTAGGTCTTTCCCGTGAGGTAGTGGGAGGACCTTTGATTACTACCCGTTTGTTTGTGGGGCTCTTAAGCCAATCAGATGGGGGAGGGGGGACTCCCATCTGCTTGGTGATGGGTTTTGTACCTTTTGTTTGTGTCCTTGTGGTCGCAGCTCTTCTCAGCGGGGTAGATGTGTGTTCTTCAACTTTGTCTCTTGGTGCTGCTCAAATCCTTCAGGTTACTTGCTAAATTTTCATCCCTTAACTCTCCTTCAGGACGGGAGCCTCTGTGGAAAGCTGGCTTCAGTCCGCCATCTTGTCTCTGCCCCCCCCATATCACTTTTCCAAACCAGGTATACTCCATGTATATCTATCTTTTTCCATGTTTTTGTATTAGTCATAATTATAAGGCAATGGTGGTAGAGATCATTCAATATGTTCAAAGGATCATCTTTCAAAATTATGGTTAAACTAATGGATGGAAACAAAAATGGATAATAACTTTGATTTGGTTTTGGAAAAGTTAGTATTATTAAGTTAGTCTTGCTTGGTAGAGATTTTCCAGAAGTGTTAGACACCTCATCCTGCCTGGACCAAAGGGATCCTGACTTCCTGAGGATATGCTATTTAAAATTCCTCTTAAAGATTGGCAAAGAGGGTAGAGCCTCTAGCTCATTGGGTAGAGTGCCAGCCACATACACTCAGGCTGGTGGATTCAAGCCTGACCTGGGCCAGCTAAACAAAAATGACAACTGAAACTAAAAATAGCTGGGCATTGTGGTGGGTACCTGTAGTCCCAGCTACTTGGGAGGCTGAGGCAAGAGAATCACTTAAGCCCAAGAGTTTGAGGTTGCTGTGAGCTGTGATGCCAAGGCACTCTACTGAAGGCAAAATAGTGAGACTGTCTCAAAAAAAAGAAAAAAAAGAAAAAGATTGGCAGAGAGAGATTCACTGGCTACAGGCCCGCCAGAAGCATTTATTCTGAAATTGCAATATGAATAACTATGTCAACACACAAAAAACTTTGACAGGGAAAGACTCATCTTATTAAAAACTGATGCTTCCAAACCTTGCTTGGGGTTATCTAATGAAAAGTGTGGCCTTTCACCTGCAGGACCCTTGTTGGAATCTCTAGAGGGCATTTACTGAGAGGACACTCCAACTGCAATGTTGCATTATTCAGTGAGCATCAGAATAATAACAGCAATAATATTTATGCCCTGGCCTCATAAGCTGTTCTTTCCTAAAAAATACCACAAGGAATACTAAATTCACTGTCATTGTTCCTCCTCTGGGCCCTTGGAGGCAAAAATGGCTTGTTTACTTGAGAGAGTGATTTTACAGCCTGAGTGCCAGTTCTGACCATCACAGTCTGGCCTCTGTCACAGTCTTCTTAGATAACAGGTAGCTCATCTCTGAACCATCCCTGAACATAACAATGCTGTTAAAAAAGAAAAGATGAAAGACGTCCACTTCTGGTTTTGGGAATAAAAATGTATGAAACTAATTACCTACCGAGGAATGAGAAAACTGTGTTTTTGCTCAAACACCTTCCAAATATCTTAGGACCATGTGTCGCTCCCCTCTCCCCCTGCAGCTCCTCCAGGTGACACTAATTAGGTTTCTGACCTTAGGTTGAAGATCTTTCAGGGGGTGCTTTAACCTCATTCAGCCCGATTTGATTTCATCAGGACACCACACCACACATTAGATTTTATAGCTACAACCTGTGGATAGATGAGTTCAATTTACAGAATTTCCAGTTTTCATTGTCTTTCTCTTCTAAACTGAGTGTCCAGGCAATCTGAGACTCAACTGCATTCCATTTCTCCCTTCAAAGGCCCTTTTGCTTCTTTCTGCTCAAACGTGGTGCCTGCCTCCTTTGTCTGCATGAGGATACATGCTGCTTTATGAACCACTAAAAGGATCAAAGTGACCCTGGGCTCACTGAAGATTTATACATGGATCATTCAAGAGTACATTTAATAAAAGGTAGGATTTGATAGTTCTGGGCTATTCTATATTAAATATTGCATTGGGTATGTTTGGAGTGAAAGGAATAAAGTGAAGAAATTACTGGTGTTAACCCTTATGTATACCAGCTTTTACAATCTAAAATTGGTCTAAATTTGGATGACTTGTTATTGTCTGTGACATACATCAAGGGTTATCTCTCATTTATCATATCATACTTGTTTCATGCATTACACTGATGTCTTCATTGGAAGTATGTGTAGGTTTCTGTGTTTAAACATTTATAAATTGGAACTCTTGCTTATGATCTGGTGGAATCTAAGTTTTTGAATCAAGTATCTGGAGCTAGAAGAGAAAACTCACTAATGCTAAGTAAATGCTTATCTTGTAATTATTTCAGTGAGGGGTGTATTAACCATCTGAGCTTTTTCCTTATTGGGAAAGTGATGTGTACAGAGGAATGATTAGTTATCTAGGGGCTAGGCTGTCCTCACACTGATATTTCAGGTATTTTCCTAGGATCATCTGAACTAAAAATGCCCCAAATGATTCAGAGTATCACAGAGGTAAAGCACAATTTCAGAAAGGGAAGAGCTAGTTTTTTTCTTGGAAAAACTGGATGGTGGTCTGCCTTACTAATTTCCAATCCTTCCTGCACTCGAAGCTCTGTCTGTGAGCATTCCTTAGGTACCAAACTCATTGGGCAGAATTCCTTGACCAAATCTCTTTTCCATTTCCCAAATCTGCTACTCCTTGTATCTTCAAAGTGAGTGAATAAGCAGATTGGTGGCAGAACTTGGCCACCATCAACAGCTCTGATAAAGGAATCCAATCAACCTGCCAGAGAGGCTTTCTAATTGAAGGCTTATGGAAATGCAATTGTTCCACCTGCGGGGGGCAGCTCTCAGTACTCCAAGGAGGAAAGAAAGCCAGCTAAATGGTCAGCCAGTCCCAGCCCCACCTTGTCAGTCAAAGGCCCATGGCTGGCTGTCTTGTGACCTCACAGATCCAAGATGCTGCCAGACATCAGGGCTTCATTATATTCTTGAAACTTGGGTTCAAGATCATTATTTGCTAACAAGAATGAAAAGAAAGGAAAAGGGAGGTCCCACTTAGGACATGCTGAGAATATAATCTTTCCTTGAAACCACAGTGGGTGTGAATATAAGGGGGATTATTCAAGCCTAAGGAAAAAGAGAGCTGGGAATGTCCAGACACTTGAAGGAAGCGGTTTATGTCAGAGTTTTAAATCTTACTTCTGCTGCTAAATAGCTATAAAGCAATTTATTAAGTGGTCTCAACTCAGTGGGGTTTGAAATAGGAAATGGTCTTTGTTTTTCCAAATGCAGGTTGAGAAATGCTTGGGACAGAAGTGTTAAGGATTTCACACTCTCTTTGGATTTTGTAATATTTTCATTGGTTGAGTATCTCCAATCCCTAAATCCCAAATGCTTCAGTAAGAATTTCCTTTGACTGTAAGGTCAGCGCTCAAAAAGTTTCAGAATTTGGACTACTATATATTTTAGATTTCCAATTTTCATATTAGGAATATTAAACTTGTACTTTTTTCAACTCTTCTCTGTGGCTGAGTAGCAGATTCCAAAACTTCATGGCCACTCTAGGTTTATTAAAATTACCTTAGCCCAGTTTAATCCCCACTCTCCTCTTTTTCCCTTGCCTCCCCACAGTACAGAGTTGAACTTTGGCTCTGAGGGACTTTTCATGTGAAAGTATAGACTCCAATTTCAGTTCTTGCCCAATGCTGGATCTGTTTCCTTTTGGATAACAGGGTTGGGGAGGCTGAGATATTTCTTTGAAGTTGGCCAGGTTCTACAGGTGTGGAGACAACAGCAACTTTGCTGCAATTTATTCTGGGTCTACAAGGTGCTGTTGGTCTCTACCAGTGAGACTTATTATGCATGGATGGTGTGTGTGGTTTCCCTGGAGGAGGGTCCACTTTTACTCTTGTCCTTGCTCTCTCTCTTGCTTAATGCCCCTACCCCTTATTATTTCATTAACATGACAGTGATCCACGTTCTCAGTAGCACTTATGCTGGATCTTAGCCTTAGCCTTAGTTTCCTGGGAAGTCCCACAATTCATATTTTCTTTAAAAGATCTACTCCCCTTTAGTGTCAGCCTTGGGAGCTACTGAGTAATATATATATATACTTTTTTGCATGCTCTGCAGGCAAATGGAAACTGGAACCACACCCTCTACCCCCTTTTCTCATTTTCAGACTTTTCCAGAACGAAATGAGACAAAGATTTCAATGTTCACATATGCACTCCAAGTCCAACCCATGAAGCTCTTTCAAGAACTAATTCCCCAAATAGACTCCTTTTACCCTGCTCTTCTGCATGCCAGGGTGGCCTAGAGTCTCTCCAGACTAGAACTACAGACATATTATATCTCTCTTCTCAGAGGTTAGCCATTCTATATAAGTGATTCTTTCTGGACTCTCCTTACTTGATGTAATTTTGAGGGAGCAGCCACTCCTGGTTTAAAGTGAAAAGTACATCGTACCAGAATAAATGTGCTAGTATCTCGAGAAAAGTGTTTCTGAAAGGGTAGTCCAGAGTCCTACTCCATCAAAATTCTCTTTGGCCTTGTAAAATGAAGATTTATGCACAAGTCTTCAGACTGTTCATATCATAATCTCTGTGTAGTACCCAAGTATCTTCGTTTTTAAATCAAGCCTCATAGTTGGAAACTTTGCAGCATTAAATAGTTAAGTAAAAATTGTATAATTATGATACTAGTGCATCATTTTTGTTTTACAACTTGAGAACATGAAGCATTGATTCTTATTTCTTTGCATTAGACTCATCTATCAGACAGTAAAATACTCTTATGACTAATCAGGAAGTATGCATTATAAAAATGAGTGACATTTTTTTTTCCAAAACCCCGCTTACACTTGTTTTCATTACCTTTCATATGGCCCTTGTTCTATCCTCTATTTTAGTGATATTTGACCGTGGCTTCTCTTCCACACACTCCAGTATTGTGGAATGCCAGAGTAACAAGCCCTCTTATATGTTTAAGCATCATCTGTGAAACTATATGGAAAATTAAATGATCTCTGTCTTTGTCTTTCTCTCTCTGTCTCTATGTGTAATTATTAACTAAAAAGTGAAAATATAATTTCTCTTATTCAGTTTACAAGGCAAGCAAGAGTCTCATGGGTTTCTGACTTGTAAGCCTTCTTGATCCTGATCGCAATTACCAGAATTTTCTACTATGTGACAACAAAAGGCTCCTATTTCTGTTTTGCTGGTCTAGATTAATGACTAGGTTAGCATTGCTCCTTAGGGGGTGTTTGGAAATTATGGTTCAGTACTTTTTAAGTTTGATGGGGAGGGATGAGTAAATGTCTGGAAATGAGCAGCACAGTCTTACAAAATGACAAAAAATCATCCTGTGCTCTATCTGACATTACAATGTTCCATCAATTAAAACAAAAGAAAACAAAAAACTTATCTAGGTTCTAGACTAACTTAATTCTAAATATAAATGCAAAGACTTTTTTGGTGCATAGAAATTTTGAATCACTGTTTTCCCAATGAATTTGGCCTGTTTGTGTAATCCGACCATTTTTATCTTTTAATTGTAATAATTAGCTCACTTATGTTTAATGTAAACACTTATATAGTAGAATTTAAGTCTGTCATCTTACTATTTGTTTTCTATTTTCTATTCTATGTTTTTTCTTGCTTCTTCTAAAAATTCACATTTAAAATTTTTAGTACATATTAGCATTTTTCCCCATTCTTTAAACAATGCACAAACCTCAGAATACTTTTACTCCATTTGTACTCCCCTCAATTTTCTGCTATTATAGTCATGTAATTTAAAATTTTACAAAGATCTCATTTTCTTTTATTTTTGTTATTAAATAATAGCTGTGTACATTAATGCGATCATGGGGCACCATATACTGGTTTTATAAACAGTTTGACACATTTTCATCACACTGGTTAACATAGCCTTCCTGGAATTTTCTTAGTTATAGTGTTAAGACATTTATATTCTACATTTACTAAGTTTCACGTGTACCCTTGTAAGATGCACTGCAGGTGTAATCCCACCAATCACCCTCCCTCTGCCCATCCTCAGCCATCCCTCCCTTACTTCTCCCCATTCCCCATATTCTTAGATTATAACTGGCTTATAGCTTTCATATGAAAGCCATAAATTAGTTTCACAATAGGGCTGAGTACATTGGATACCTTTTCTTTCATTCTTGAGATACTTTACTAAAAAGAATATGTTCCAGCTCCATCCATGTAAACATGAAAGAGGTAAAGTCTCTATATTTCTTTTTTCTTTTTTTAAACTTTTTATTATTTATTGTTTTTTTTGTTTGTTTTTTGGCCGGGGCTAGGTTTGAACCTGCCACCTCCGGCATATGGGACTGGCGCCCTACTCCTTGAGCCACAGGCACCACCCTAAATTCTCCATATTTCTTTAAGGCTGCATAATATTCCATGGTGTACATATACCACAATTTATTAATCCATTCGTGGATCGATGGGCACTTGGACTTTTTCTAAGCCTTAGCACTTATGAATTGGGCTGCAATAAACATTCTGGTACAAATATGTTTGTTATGATGTGAATTTTTGGTCTTCTGGGTATATACCTAGTAGAGAAATTATAGGACTGAATGGCAGATCTATTTTTAGATCTCTAAGTGTTCTCCATACATCTTTCCAAAAGTAATGTATTGATTTGCATTCCCACCAGCAGTATAGAAGTTTTCCCATTTCCCACATCTACACCAACATCTCTGGTCTTGGGATTTTGTGGTATAGGCTAGTCTCACTGGAGTTAGATGATATCTCAAAGTAGTTTTGATTTGCATTTCTCTGATGATTAAAGAATATGAGCATTTTTTCATATGTCTGTAGGCCATGTGCCTGTCTTTCTCAGAGAAGTTTCTCTTCAAGTCCTTCCCCATCCTGCGATGGGATCACTTGTTCTTTTCTTGCTTATACATTTGAGTTCTCTGTGGATTCTGGTTATTAAACCTTTGTTGGAGACATAACCTGCAAATAACTTGTCCCATTTGAGGGCTGTCTTCTAGCTTTATTTACTGTGTTCTTGGCTGTGCAGAAGTTTTTTAGTTTGATCAGGTCCCAGTAGTGTATTTTTGAAGCTGCTTCAACTGCCCGGGGGGTCCTCCTCAATAAATACTCGCCAGACTGATTTCTTCAAGGGTTTTCCCTGCACTCTCTTCTAGTGTTTTTATTTTTATTTTATGTCTTAAGTTTAAATCTTTAATACAGTGAGAGTCTCTCTTAGTTAATGGTGAAAGGTGTGGGCCCAGTTTCAGTCTTCTGCGTGTTGCCAGCCAGTTCACCCAGCACCATTTGTTAAATAGGGAATCTTTTCCCCACTGAATATTTTTAATGGCTTGTCAAAGATCGGATAACTGTAAGTACCTGGACTTATCTCTTGGTTCTCTATTCTGTTCCAGACATCTATTTCTCTGTTTTTGTGCCAGTACCATGCTGTTTTGATCACTATCGATTTACAGTATAGTCTGAGGTCTGGTAGTGTGATTCCTCCTGCTTTCTTTTTATTTCTGAGTAATGTCTTGGCTATTCAAGTTTTTTTCTGATTCCATATAAAATGAAGTATTATTTTTTTCAAGATCTTGAAAATATGACAGTGGAGCTTTAATGGGGATTGCATTAAAATTGTATTTTGCTTTGGGTAGTATGGACATTTTAACAATGTTGATTCTTTCCAGCCATGAGAATGGTATGTTTTTCCATTAGTTAACATTTTCAGCTATTTCTTCTCTTAAAGTTTCATAGTTCTCTTTATAGAGATCGTTCATGACCTTTGTTAGATAAACTCCCAAATATTTCATCTTCTTTGGCACTACTATGAATGGAATAGAGTCCCTAACTGTTTCTTCAGCTTGACTTGTTGATATATATAAAGGCTACCAATTTATGAGTGTTGATTTTTTAACCTGAGATGCTGCTGTACTCTTCGATCACTTCTAAGAGTTTTGTTGTAGAACCCTGGTGTTTTCCAGATATATGATCATATCATCTGTGAAAAGTGAAAGTTTGATCTCTTCTGACCTTATAGGGATACCTTTGATCGCTTTTTCTTTCCTAAGTACAATGGCTAAAACTTCCATTACAACGTTAAAGAGCAGTGGAGACAATGGGCAGCCTTGTCTGTTCCTGATCTGAGTGGAAATGATTTCAATTTAACGTCATTCAATACGATATTGGCTGTGGGTTTACGGTAGATGGCCTTTATCAGTTTAAGAAATATTCCTTGTATACCAATTTTCTTAAGTGTTCTGATCATTAAGGGATGCTGGATATTATCAAAAGCTTTTTCTGCATCAATTGAGAGAATCATATGGTCTTTGTTTTTAATTTGTTTGTGCTTAGATATACTTATAAATTTATGTATATTGAACTAGCCTTGAGACCTTGGGATAAAACCAACTTGGTCATGATGGATAATTTGTTTTATGTGTTGCTGGATTCTGCTTGTTAGGATCTTGTTGAATATTTTTGCATCTATATTCATTAGTGATATTGGTCTATAATTTTTTTATCCTGTGCGTCTTTTCTTGGTTTGGGGATCTGTGTGATGTTTACTTCATAGTACGTGTTGGGTAGTCTTCCTTCTTTTTCTACATTTTGGCACAAGGTTAGTAATATAGGTACTAGTTCCTCTTTGAAGGTTTGGTAGAATTCTGATGTGAAGCCATCTGTCCCAGGCTTTTCTTTTTAGGGAGATTTTGTATGGTTGATTCTATTTTAGAACTTGATATGGGCCTGTTCAACATTTCCACTTGATTTTGGCAAAGTCTTGGAAGGTGATGTGCTTCCAAGTATTGGTCAATTTACTTCAGATTTCCATATTTCTGAGAATAAAGTTTCTTGTAATATTCATTAAGGATTTTTTGAATTTGTGAGGAGTCTGTTGTTATTTTGACTTTGTCATTTCTGGTTGATGAAATTAGAGATTTACTCTTTTGTTCCTTGCTAGGTTAGCCAGAGGTTTATTTATTTTATTGATCTTTTCAAAAAAACAACTTTTTGATTTAGTAATCTGTTGTATAATTCATTTGTTTTCAATTTCATTTAATTCTGTTCTAATTTTGGTTATTTCTTTTCTTCTACTGGGTTTGGGGTTGGAATGTTCTTCCTCTTCCAGTTGCTTGAGATTTCCCATTAAGTTGTTAACTTCCTCTCTTTCTGTTCTCTTGAGGAAGGCTTGCAGTGCTATAAATTTCCCTCTTAGGACTGCCTTTGCAGTATCCCAGATGTTCAGATAATTCGTGTCTTCATTGTTGGTTTGTTCCAGAATTTGGCAAATTTCATCTATTTTTTCTTGTTAAATCATAGCTGTGTACATTAGTGCAATCGCCTGTACCCATTCTAAGATGCACCGTAGAAGTGGCCCCACCCATTACCCTCCCTCCACCAAAACCTCCCCCCTCCCTTCACCTTCCTTGGCCCTTTCCCCATAGTCTTGTGCTATGGTTGGGTTATAGTCATCATGTGAAAGCTATAATTTAGCTTCATAGTAGGGCTGAGTACATTGGATACTCTTTCTTCCATTCCTGAGATACTTTGCTAAGAAGAATATGTTCCAGCTCCATCCATGTAAACATGAAAGAGCTAAAGTCTCCATCTTTCTTTAAGGCTGCATAGTATTCCATGGTATACTTGTACCACAATTTGCTAGTCCATTCGTGGGTTGATGGGCACTTGGGCTTCTTCCATGACTTAGCAATTATGAATTGGGCTGCAATAAACATTCTGGTACAGATGTCTTTGTTATGTTGTGACTTTTGGTCTTCTGGGTATAGACCTAGTAAAGGAATTATAGGATCGAATGGCAGGTCTATTTTTAGGTCCCTAAGTATTCTCCAAACATCCTTCCAGAAGGAACGTATAGCGGGCATTCCCACTAGCAGTGTAGAAGTGTGCCCCCTTTTTTTTATTGTTGGGGATTTATTGAGGGTACAATAAGCCAGGTTACACTGATTGCAATTGTTAGGAAAAGTCCCTCTTGCAATCATCTCTTGCCCCCATAAAGTATGACACACACCAAGGCCCCACCCACCTCCCTCCTTCCCTCTTTCTGTTTCCCCCCCATAACCATAATTGTCATTAATTGTCCTCATATCAAAATTGAGTACATAGGATTCATGCTTCTCCATTCTTGTGATGCTTTACTAAGAATAATGTCTTCCACGTCCATCCAGGTTAATACGAAGGATGTAAAGTCTCCATTTTTTTTAATGGCTGAATAGTATTCCATGGTATACATATACCACAGCTTGTTAATCCATTCCTGGGTTGGTGGGCATTTAGGCTGTTTCCACATTTTGGCGATTGTAAATTGAGCTGCAATAAACAGTCTAGTACAAGTGTCCTTATGATAAAAGGATTTCTTTCCTTCTGGGTAGATGCCCAGTAATGGGATTGCAGGATCAAATGGGAGGTCTAGCTTGAGTGCTTTGAGGTTTCTCCATACTTCCTTCCAGAAAGGTTGCACTAGTTTGCAGTCCCGCCAGCAGTGTAAAAGTGTTCCTTTCTCTCCACATCCACGCCAGCATCTGCAGTTTTGAGATTTTGTGATGTGGGCCATTCTCACTGGGGTTAGATGATATCTCAGGGTTGTTTTGATTTGCATTTCTCTAATATATAGAGATGATGAACATTTTTTCATGTGTTTGTTAGCCATTCGTCTGTCTTTAGAGAAACTTCTATTCATGTCTCTTGCCCATTGATATAAGAGATTGTTGGCTTTTTTCATGTGGATTCATTTGAGTTCTCTATAGATCCTAGTTATCAAGCTTTTGTCTGATTGAAAATATGCAAATATCCTTTCCCATTGTGTAGGTTGTCTCTTTGCTTTGGTTATTGTCTCCTTAGCTGTACAGAAGCTTTTCAGTTTAATGAAGTCCCATTTGTTTATTTTTGTTGTTGTTGCGATTGCCATGGCAGACTTCTTCATGAAGTCTTTCCCAAGGCCAATATCTTCCAGTGTTTTTCCTATGCTTTCTTGGAGGATTTTTATTGTTTCATGCCTTAAATTTAAGTCCTTTATCCATCTTGAATCAATTTTTGTGAGTGGGGAAAGGTGTGGGTCCAGTTTCAGTCTTTTACATGTAGACATCCAGTTCTCCCAACACCATTTATTGAATAGGGAGTCTTTCCCCCAAGGTATGTTCTTGTTTGGTTTATCAAAGATTAGGTAGTTGTAAAATGTTAGTTTCATTTCTTGGTTTTCAATTCGATTCCAAGTGTCTATGTCTCTGTTTTTGTGCCAGTACCATGCTGTCTTGAGCACTATGGCTTTGTAGTACAGACTAAAATCTGGTATGCTGATGCCCCCAGCTTTATTTTGGTTACAGAGAACTGCCTTAGCTATACGGGGTTTTTCCCGGTTCCATACAAAATGCAGAATCATTTTTTCCAAATCTTGAAACGACGATGTTGGTATTTTGATAGGAATGGCATTGAATAGGTAGATTGCTTTGGGAAGTATAGACATTTTAACAATGTTGATTCTTCCCATCCATGAGCATGGTATGTTCTTCCATTTGTTAATATGCTCTGCTATTTCCTTTCTGAGGATTTCATAGTTTTCTTTATAGAGGTCCTTCACCTCCTTCGTTAGGTATATTCCTAGGTATTTCATTTTCTTTGAAACTGTGGTGAAGGGAGTTGTGTCCTTAATTAGCTTCTCATCTTGACTGTTATTGGTGTACACAAAGGCTACTGACTTGTGGACATTGATTTTATATCCTGAAACATTACTGTATTTTTTGATGACTTCTAGGAGTCTTGTGGTTGAGTCTTTGGGGTTCTCTAAGTATAAGATCATGTCGTCAGCAAAGAGGGAGAGTTTGACCTCCTCTGCTCCCATTTGGATTCCCTTTATTTCCTTGTCTTGCCTAATTGTATTGGCTAGAACTTCCAGCACTACGTTGAATAGTAAAGGTGACAGAGGACAACCTTGTCTGGTTCCAGTTCTAAGAGGAAAAGCTTTCAGTTTTACTCCATTCAGTAATAATGGGCTGTGGGTTTGTCATAGATAGCTTCAATCAGTTTTAGAAATGTGCCACCTTTGCCCATACTCTTCAGTGTTCTAATTAGAAAAGGATGCTGGATTTTATCAAATGCTTTTTCTGCATCTATTGAGAGGATCATGTGATCTTTATTTTGGCCTCTGTTAATATGGTGGATAACGTTTATAGACTTGTGTATGTTAAACCAGCCTTGCATCCCTGGTATGAAGCCTACTTGATCATGATGAATGACTTTTTTGATGATAAGCTGTAATCTATTGGCTAGGATTTTGTTGAGAATTTTTCCATCTATATTCATGAGTGAGATTGGTCTGAAATTCTCCTTTTTGTTTGGGTCTTTTCCTGGTTTTGGTATCAGGGTGATGTTTGCTTCATAGAATGTGTTGGGGAAGATTCCTTCTTCCTCAATTTTTTGGAATAATTTCTGTAGTCCAGGAATAAGCTCTTCCTTGAAGGTTTGATAGAATTCTGGAGTGAAGCCATCTGGACCAGGGCATTTTTTGGTTGGAAGCTTTTTTATTGTTTCTTTGATCTCGTTGCTTTAAATTGGTCTGTTCAGGAGCTCTATTTCTTCCTGGCTGTGTCTAGGGAGAGGGTGTGATTCCAAATATTGATCCATTTCTTTCACATTGTCAAATTTCTGGGCATAGAGTTTCTGGTAGTATTCAGAGATGATCTCTTGTATCTCTGTGGGATCAGTTGTTATTTCCCCTTTATCATTTCTGATTGAGGTGCCCTTTTTAATCTCATCTCTGACTTAGCTACCGTTCAGCATAAGGTTAATTTACTTCCATGTTTTTTTATGAGTATGCAGATTCCTGTTGTTACTCAGCTCAAATTTTATTCCATGGTGGTCCAAGAAGATACATGGAATAATTTCTATTCCTTTAAATTTACTGAGGTTAGACTTGTGACCTAAGATGTGATCCATTTTGGTGTATGTTCTGTGGGTGATGAGAAGTGTGTGTATTCAGTTTTGTTGTTATGATATGTTATGAAATGTTCTGTAGATGTCTGCTAAATCCAAATGTTTGATGGTTAGGTTTAAATCTGAAATCTCTTTGCTCAGCTCTTTATTGGAGGATCTATCCAACAGTGCCAAAGGAGTGTTAAAATCTCTGACTATTATGGAGCTGGAGGAAATCAAGTTGCTCATGTCTCTTAGAGTTTCTCTTGTAAATGGAGGTACATTCTGGTTGGGTGCATAGATATTAATAATTGAAATCTCATCATTTTGAGTATTACCCTTAACAAATATGAAGTGACTATTGTTTTCCTTCTTTTCTTCTGTTGGTTTAAAGACTATTGTATCTGCATGAAATTGCAACACGAGCGTTTTTCCGATTACTCCCTGAAATATGGATGAGCATCCTTTCACCCTGAGTCTACATTTGTCTTTTAAGGTAAGATGTGACTCTTGTATTCAGCAAATATCTTACCTGAGTTTTTGTATATAGTCGGCTAACTGGTGCCTCTTTAGAGCACAGTTAAAGCCGTTCACATTAATGGAGAATATTGATAAGTCTGGTAAAATTTTGGGTATCAAGTTTTTCAAAATTCTCCTGAACATTTTTAATTCTTTCACCATTGTGGAAGTTGGAGTATGATCAAAAGTTTCTGAGTGAGTTTACTTTTCTGGTAGAGGATTGGGTGGTCATTATGGAGGATAAGTCTGAGGATATCCTGAAGAGCTGGTTTGTTTATGGTAAATTACTTCAACATATGAATGTCATTAAAGTATTTAATTTCTCCATCAAAAACGAAACTCAGTTTAGCTGGATACAGGATCTGGCGTAGAAAGTTATTTTGTTTTGGAGATTAAAAGTCGATGACCACTTTCTTCTGGCTTGAAAGGTTTCAGCAGAGAGACCTGCAGTCATTCTAATATTCTTCCCTTTGTAGGTAATGGATTTCTTACATGTGGCTGCTTTCAGAATTTTCTCCTTCATATTAACTTTAGTGAAGTTAATTATGATATGCCTGGGGGATGTCTTATTTGGATTGTGTCGTGCTGGGGTTCTGTACCTGTCCGCTATCTGAATTTCAGAATCTCTTGGCTTGTCTGGAAAATTATTTTTCATAATTTCATGGAGAAGGGCCTCAGTGCCTTGCAAGGCCACTTCATCACTTTCAGGATTCCAATGGGGCAGATATTTGCCTTCTTCTAATTATCCCAGAGTTCTCTGAGTGAAAGATCTGTTTTTGTTCTCCATTTCTCTTTCTCTTTGAGAGTTTTGGAGTGTTCAAAAGTTTTGTCTTCAATGTTAGAAATCCTTTCTTCTGCTTGCTACACTCTGTTACTGAGGGATTCTACCGTATTTTTCAGATGTTTGAGGGCTGCAAATTCTTGCTTTAGTGCATCAAAATCTTTGTTTTTTGTGTCTTTAAATTTGTTGAAATCTTGAGACAACTTGAATTTCTCCTCGAATTTCTAATTCTGACATTTGAATTGTTCTTTGAATTTCTACTTCAAAAATTTCCTCCATTCTAAAGGACTTAAACTTAAGGCATGAAACAATAAAAATCCTCCAAGAAAGCATAGGAAAAGCACTGGAAGCTATTGGCCTGGGGAAAGACTTCATGAAGAAGACTGCCATGGCAATTGCAACAACAACAAAAATAAACGAATGGGACTTCATGAAACTGAAAAGCTTCTGTACAGCTAAGGAGACAATAACCAAAGCAAAGAGACAACCTACACAATGGGAAAGGATATTTGCATATTTTCAATCAGACAAAAGCTTGATGACTAGGATCTATAGAGAACTCAAATGAATCCACATGAAAAAACCAACAATCCCTTATATCAATGGGCAAGAGACATGAATAGAAGTTTCTCTAAAGATGACAGACGAATGGCTAACAAACACATGAAAAAATGTTCATCATCTCTATATATTAGAGAAATGCAAATCAAAACAACCCTGAGATATCATCTAACCCCAGTGAGAATGGCCCACATCACAAAATCTCAAAACTGCAGATGCTGGCGTGGATGTGGAGAGAAGGGAACACTTTTACAGTGCTGGTGGGACTGCAAACTAGTACAACCTTTCTGGAAGGAAGTATGGAGAAACCTCAAAGCACTCAAGCTAGACCTCCCATTTGATCCTGCAATCCCATTACTGGGCATCTACCCAGAAGGAAAGAAATCCTTTTATCATAAGGACACTTGTACTAGACTGTTTATTGCAGCTCAATTTACAATCGCCAAAATGTGGAAACAGCCTAAATGCCCACCAACCCAGGAATGGATTAACAAGCTGTGGTATATGTATACCATGGAATACTATTCAGCCATTAAAAAAAATGGAGACTTTACATCCTTCGTATTAACCTGGATGGACGTGGAAGACATTATTCTTAGTAAAGCATCACAAGAATGGAGAACCATGAATCCTATGTACTCAATTTTGATATGAGGACAATTAATGACAATTATGGTTATGGGGGGGAACAGAAAGAGGGAAGGAGGGAGGTGGGTGGGGCCTTGGTGTATGTCATACTTTATGGGGGCAAGAGATGATTGCAAGAGGGACTTTTCCTAACAATTGCAATCAGTGTAACCTGGCTTATTGTACTCTCAATGAATCCCCAACAATAAAAAAAAAAATTTCCTCCATTCTGGTGGCGCCTGTGTCTCAGTGAGCAGGGCACCGGCTCCATATGCCGAGGGTGGCGGGTTCAAACCCATCCCCAGACAAACTGCAACAAAAAAATAGCTGGGCATTGTGGCGGGCGCCTGTATTCCCAGCTACTCGGGAGGCTGAGGCAGGAGAATAGCCTAAGCCCAGGAGTTGGAGGTTGCTGTGAGCCGTGTGACACCACGGCACTCTACCAAGGGCAATAAAGTGAAACTCTGTGTCTAAAAAAAAAAAAAAAAAAAAAGAAATTCCTCCATTCTATTAATCTTGTTTGCAATCCAAATTCTGAATTTGATTACTGACATCTCAGCCTGCTATTTATGAATGGGAGCTTCAGCTTCATCTGCCATATGTTTTCTGGGGGGGAGGAGGTTCTATTTATTCTTTTTATTCATGTTACCAGAGTTTTTCTGCTGATTCCGCCCCATGATTATTTTACACCATTTGACTTTTCCCCTTTACCTTTGTCGAGGACCCGTTAGTGCTATGACCCAAGAGAATGGGGTCCTGTTTGGTGTGGTGGGGCTAAGTGGTTCTGTCTTGTTTTCAGTTGGTCTCTGTCTGATGCTAGTGAAACAGTTACTCTGGATTGAAGTCACGGCCATGGAGAAATACCAGCAATTAAGTCACCCCTCCCACCACAGGCAACAATTCACACCCAGGGCATCACTTGAATACTCCTCCGGTGATTGGCTCAGAGCAAAGATCCAATTAATTGTCTCAGTCAGCACCTGTCACAGGTGTGAGAGCTTAAAAGGTCTCTGGGATCTGGATTGCAGGAGTCTGTTGACAACTCAAATATTTTGAACTCTGGTCATTTGTGTGGCACTCTCAGCCATTCTCATGAGGGTGGGGGAACTCCCATCCGCTTGGTGATGGATTCTGTACCTTTTGTTTGTATCCTTGGGGTTGCAGCTTGTCTCACAGGGGTTGATGTGTGTTCTTCAAACTTCTCTCTTCGTGCAGCTCTAATACACCAGGTTACTTGCTAAATTTGTGTCCTTTAAGTCTCCTTCTGGATGGGAGCCTCTGTAGAAAGCTGGCTTCAGTCAGCCATCTTGTCTCCGCCTCTGAAAGCAGTCTCTTTGGAGTCAAAGCTTGCCTCAGCAGGGAAGACGATCAATTATCTATTTCATCTCTCAGCTCGGCTCCCCTCCTGCAGCTTTGGTGGTTTTTTTCTGGTTGTTATCTCTCCCTCTGGACTGGGGCTTCTATTAAGAGCTGGCTCTAAACAGCCATCATCCTGCATTCCCCCTTGTTCTTGTTGAATGTGAAAATTGGAGTTAGGGAAAATAGCCAACCTGTGGATTTAGCAAAACACCAAACTCATTGAGACCAAATGAGCAAGTAAACAGATAAAAGGCTACCAGACACAGAAGCTCACAGATGCACAAACAATCAGAAACACATAGTCATACAGAAAACAACAAAAAGTACAGTAAAAATAATGATAATCGTAAAATAATTGAAAAAAGGTAAAAAAACAAGCAAATGAACAAAACAAACAAACAAAAAAAACCTGTAAAAATCTGATGTAAGCACTCTCAGAGGCCATAAGAAGGGAAGAAGAGGAAGAGAGAAGGGAAAAAGGAAAAAAGAGGGGGGAGACAGGATGGCGGACAGAACCCAGCTTTCAACAGAGGCTCCCATCCAGAAGGAGAGTTAAGGGACAGGAATTTAGTAAGTATCCTGGTGGACTTGAGCCTCACCAAGAGAGAAGGTTGAAGAACGCACATCAACACCGCTGAGGCAAGCTGTGATCACAAGGACGCAAACAAAAGGTACAAAATCCACCACCAAGCGGACGGGAGTCCCTTTCCCCCATGGGACCGGCTCAAGAGCCCCACAATTAAACAAGCGGGCAGAAATTAAAGGCCTTCCCACTACACTCCACGGGAGAGACCTTCTAAAAACTGGACCTACCTCCCCTACTGGGGTGCCTTGGCATTCTCCTGCCAGGCATAAAACTGAATAAAACTTTAAAAATCCTTTGCCAGCAACCCTGAATCCCCAACACTCCCCTCCCGCCCACTGAGGTCTGGAGGCCAGTCCCCCAGGAGTTCGGATCCTTGAGTGATTTCTCAAGGGGAGTGGACAGTCCCCGAGTTGCGACTGGTCAGCATTGACTCTGAGGCACGAGAGTGAGGAGAGGGCACCGGGCTGAGGGGGAGTCACGCCTCGGCGGCACTTCCCTGTGGTGCAGTGCAACAGCCCTCCCCGTGCATCAATACAGCCAGACATAAAAATGAATGAAACTCTAGCTTCCCCCCCCACTCTCACTCGGGGTCTGGGGACCTGTCCCCCAGGAGTTCGGATCCTTGGTGATTTCTCGAGGGGAGCGCACAGTGCCCGAGCCGCGACTGGTCAGCGCTGACTCTGAGACACGCGGGCGAGGAGAAAGCACTCTACTGAGGGGGAGTCACGCCTCGGTGGCACTTCCCTGCGGATTAGGTGCAGCAGCCCCCCCTCCGGGCAACATTACGGGGCCGGGCACAGAACTGAATAAAACTCTAGTTTCCCCGCTGAGAGCTGAGAGCCCCTACTCTCACTCGGGGTCTGGAGGCCTATCCCCCAGGAGTTCGGATCCTTGGGTGATTTCTCGAGGGGAGTGCACAGTGCCCGAGCTGTGTCAGGTCAGCACTGACTCTGAGACATGTGAGCAAGGAGAGGGCACTCTGCTGAGGGGAAATCAAGCCTTGGCGGCACTTCCCTGTGGTGCGGTGCAACAGCCCTCCCCGGGAGGGCTTAAAACTGAATGAAACTCTAGCTTCCCCCCCACTCCCTATCGGGGTCTGGGGGCCTATACCCCAAGAGTTTGTATTCTTGGGGGATCTCTTGAGGGGTGTGGACCCAGCATAAACTGCGGCCACTCAGTGCTGACTCTGGGGCATGAGACAGAGGAGAAAAGGGTCGGCTGAGTGCCCACACCAGAGCAGCAGTTCCCTGGAGGTATATCAACAGCCGTTTTTTCTTTAACGGAAGAACGCTCACTTCTGGATATTCTGAGGCCACACCCCCTGTCTCCCTGGGCAACCAGAGGAGGCCACCGGTAAGCGGGGGATTTCCTAACACTGCTCACAAACCTGGCAAGCTTCCAGGGCAGGGCCGACCCAGAGAGGTGATCGGTAAACCTCCAGTAGCAAAGAGGACACAAACCTCCAGCAGCAAAGACGTTTGAACTCAGAACAGCCCGTCTTCTGTAGGTGATTTTGGCAGGAACAGAGACAGAACCCTGCAAAGTTGTCTGTTCTGTTCTGTTCTGTTAGCAGCATCCATCAGGGACGGGCTAAGCCTGAGTGAACACCTCCTTCCCATCACCTGCATCAAGCACTCAAAGATGTCAGGCCCCATCTCCTCCTGCTAGATAGCGGCAGTCTACGGGGGCCTGGCAGACTTCCTTGTGATTCAGGCAGGTGCAAACCCCTGGAGTGTCTGTTCACTGCAGGCAACTGGGTTAGCCATCTGCAGAGATAACAGTGACTGGGTCCGATGGAGGGGCAAAGTGGGGAAGGAGACGACAACCTTCCCAGACTGCTCTGTTTGCTGGGTGGCTCCTCCTGACTCCACGCTGCACTGGGGTGAGCCGTGTCAGAGGAGTCACCAGGCTCCTGTGATCCAGTTCCCAGAAACCTCTTGAACTCTCCCACCCGAGACAGGTGCCGATTGAGACAGTTGATTTGGACCTTTTGAACTGGGCTAAGACTGAGGACTTTTCAGGCGGTGCCCTGGGTGTGCGGTTGTAGGAAGGTTTGATTCTCCTTTTCCAACTGAGGCCAGAGGTGGGCGGGCGGGGTGACTTAATTGCTGATTTTTCCACACAGCTGAGACTTCAAGCCAGAGTAGAAGTTGCAATAGGATCGAACAGACACCAGCTGAAAACAAGACAGAACCACTTTGCTCCACCACACCAGACAGGGCCCCAGTTTCTCAGGCCACAACACTGTACGGGCCCTGGATAAAACCCCAGGGGGGAAACCAAAGGGAGTAAAATAACCATGGGGCGGAATCAGCGGAAAAACTCTGGTAACATGAATAACCAGGATAGATCAACCCCCCCAAGAAAAGATACGGCAGATGTGATTGAAGATCCCATTCATAAACAACTGGCTGAGATGTCAGAAATCAAATTCAGAATTTGGATTGTAGACAAGATTAATAAAATGGAATTAGGAATTCGAGGAGAAATTCAAAAGTTGTCTCAAGAATTTAACGAATTTAAATACAAAACCACCAAAGACTTAGACACACTGAAGCAAGAATTTACAGCCCTCAAAGATATGAAAAATACAGTAGAATCCCTCAGTAACAGAATGGAGCAAGCAGAAGAAAGGATTTCTGACATTGAAGATAAAGTCTTCGAACGCTCCCAATCTCTCAAAGAGGAAGAGAAATGGAGAGCAAAAATGGATCACTCACTCAGAGAGCTCTCAGATAATTCGAAAAAAAGCAATATAAGAATTATAGGGATTTCTGAGAATGATGAAGTGTCCTCCAAGGGCACAGAGGCCCTTCTGCATGAAATTATGAAAGAAAATTTTGCAGACATGCCTAGAGAATCTGAAATTCAGGTAGCAGACAGCTTCAGAACCCCAGCACGATTCAACCCCAATAAGTCATCCCCCAGACATATCATAATTAGCTTCACTAAAGTTAACATGAAAGAGAAGATTCTCAAAGCAGTCCGGCGAAAGAAAACTATTACGTACAAAGGTAAGAATATTAGAATAACTGCAGATCTCTCTGCTGAAACTTTTCAAGCCAGAAGAGGGTAGTCATCAACTTTTAATCTCCTAAAGCAAAATAACTTTCAACCCAGGATCTTGTATCCAGCTAAACTGAGTTTCATCTATGATGGAGAAATTAAATACTTCAATGACATTCATATGTTGAAAAAATTTGCCATAAGTAAACCAGCTCTTCAGGATGTTCTCAGACCTATCCTCCACAATGACCAACCCAATCCTATACCACAAATTAAACTCACTCAGAAACTTCGGATCAAACTCCAACTGCCACACTGGCGAAAGGATTAAAAATGTCCACTGGACCTTTGAAAAACTCGATACCCAAAATTCCACCAGACTTATCAATACTCTCCATCAATGTGAATGGCTTAAACTGTCCTCTAAAGAGGCATAGGTTAGCTGACTGGATACAAAAACTCAAGCCAGATATTTGTTGCATACAAGAGTCACATCTCAACTTAAAAGACAAATACAGACTCAGGGTGAAAGGATGGTCATCCATATTTCAGGCAAATGGTAATCAGAAAAAAGCAGGTGTTGCAATTTTATTTGCAGGTACAGTAGGCTTTAAACCATCAAAAGTAAGGAAGGACAAGAATGGTCACTTCATATTTGTTAAGGGTAATACTCAATATGATGATATCTCAATTATTAGTATCTATGCACCCAACCAGAATGCACGTCAATTTATAAGAGAAACTCTAACAGATCTGCCATTCAATTCTGTAATCCCTCTACTGGGCATGTACCCAGAAGACCAAAAATCACAACATAACAAAGATATTTGTACCAGAATGTTTATTGCAGCCCAATTCATAATAGCTAATTCATGGAAAAAGCCCAAGTGCCCATCGATCCACGAATGGATTAATAAATTGTGGTATATGTACACCATGGAATACTATGCAGCCTTAAAGAAAGATGGAGACTTTGCCTCTTTCATGTTTACATGGATGGAGCTGGAACATATTCTTCTTAGTAAAGTATCTCAAGAATGGAAGAAAAAGTACCCAATGTACTCAGCCCTACTATGAAACTAATTTGGGGCTCTCACATGAAAGCTATAACCCAGTTACAACTTAACAATAGGGGGAAGTGGGAAAGGGGGTGGTGGCTAGAGGGAGGAGGATCGGTGGGATCACACTTGTGGTGCATCTTATAGGGGTATTTGCGAAACTTGGTAAATGTAGAATGTAAAGTTTTTGGCACAGTAACTGAGATAACGCCGGAAAGGCTATGTTAACCACTGTGATAAAAATGTGTCACATGGTCTATGAAGCGAGTGTATGATGCCCCATGATCATATCAATGTATACACTTATGATTTAATATAAAAAAAAGAAAAAGGTAAAAAAAGTGATGTTCATAAAAAAGTTAAAAAGGAAGAAAGAAAAAATTAAAATAGAAAAAATACATATATAATAATAATAAAAAAATTAATAATAGCTCCTCCCAGAAAATGATGAGGAGAAGAAAAAAAAAAGGCACCCACCACAAAAATATTATTCTTTTATATATGTAGAAATATACATCTATATTCAACTTTTGTAGGAATACTTTTATAATGTAATATACTTTCTGGACACCAGGTGGCACTGTGAGTGGTTCTCAGACTTATACCTGGTTCACAATTTTCACTGTTACCACGTTAACCACCCTATGTTGCCCATTGCCATTTTGGAGTTTCTGTAAAATTTATTATCTAATTATTTTCCAACCTCAGCTGCTCTGTTCCAGACAGCACTCCTATCCGACCTCCCAACTTGGTGCAGAAGTCCACGCTTCACAAATCTTTCCACTCTGCTCCCACTTTCTCCTGTAATCTGGCTACTGCAATTGGCTGTGGGGGAGGGTGCTGGTTGTCACAGGTTTTAGCTGCTGCCGGCTCCCGCAGCTGCAGCACACCAAGACCTTATCCTCAGTTTTTGTAGCTCAGAGTTTCACTTTTGAATCTGGACTTTTGAGTCCAGCCACCCACCAGTTCACTACACAGCCTGAACTGCCAGCCCACACCAATATTCCCCACCAGGAATGGTCCAATGTATTTAATCACTCCTGTTGTTCTGGGGGAAGGTGTCCGCCATTTTTGCAATTCAAAATGTCTGTTTCCTGGGCGAGATCCCTTCTCTTCAATTTTCCATTGGGTTGCTTAGCCCCTTGTGGCTCTGAGTGGGACCCCTTTCAGGTCACTAAACTCAGCTCAGGAATAAATTTTCATCAGTTGGGTTTTTCTAGGAATTACAAGCTGCTGTCCCCCATGAGGGAAGGGCCTGCTGGCCAGCACAGCTGAGCAGGGAAAATCTCTACAACAGTTTGTGGTTTTAAGTTATACCTCATATACAGAAACCTGCCAATTCGCTGCATGTCTTCAGCTGTCTGTCCACACCAATAATCCACGTGGGGAAAAGGTCCAGACCCCCCTTCCTCTCACCTGATGACTTGGGAGAGGTGGGCTACATGTCTGTCTTATTTTCTTTCTTGCACTCTCTTTAGCTTATTAGTGATTTCTTTTCCTAAGGTGTATCATTTCCTTCTGCTTTTAATATTTCATTCATGAGGAGTCTTCCAGTGACAAATTATAACAGTTATTGATTCTCTGAACATTTATTTCCTTGACTTTCATTTTTTGAATATTACATTTTTCCTTAATGAATACAGAGCAAGAGTGTTTCCCCAGTGGAGATATTTCATTGTCTTCTGGCTTCTCTGTTTGTCTGTCTCTGTTTCTCTACCAGCTGTTGCTCCTTTGAAGGTAATAGTATGTTTTTGTCAATTTGCTTTTTACACTTTTATTAGTATTTTTTTATTTTTAGAAATTTACTGTTACTATATTCTTTCTAAGTGTTGTTTTATTTATCCATCTTGAGGTTTTTGGCAATTTTTGAACAACACTTGATTTTTTTTTTTCTGGTTTTGGAAAATTCTTAGCTATTGTTTCTACAAATGTTGCTTATTTTCCATATTATGTCTTTTCTCCTTCTGGGATTCAAATTGTAAGTATTCTTACCTATTCTTGTGTCTTCTTATGCTCTATGCTATATTTTCCTTTTTTTTTTTTTGTAAATCATTTTTTACTTTCATCAAGATATTTTCTCCTAAGCTATCTTCCAGTTCTCTATGTATCTAGCCACAAGTCTAATCTTTTGTCAAACCAAATTGTTGAGTTTATTTCATTTCTTTTTGTTTGAAATCACATGAGCAGGTGAGGCTATGGATTTTATTTTAGTATAATAAATGATGCACTACCAAATATTTATTATAAAATAGTTGCCTTGGGCCTGATAGAGTTGAGAACTAATAGTCCAGGTCATTTTAGATAGGAATGCATAGAGAATAGATTACTAGGGAGATGTTAGCTATCAAAGGTATTTATCTCCAGACATTGATTTTCTTAAGATTGAGAAAAAAATCTGATTTATTTTTCCTACTAGTGATAGAGTTATGTGGTCTGTTTTCATGTAGCATTTACAGAGAGGAGCAGGGCATTAGATGGGAGATGCTCAGAGCTGGTAAATGCATATAGAGGATGGTCACAAGTGCTAGAGCTTTGAAATGGTAGATAGGAGTCTATAGACAGCCTCACACTGAGAGTTGCAGCTAGTAGCAGAGTTATCAACCATCAGTGGAAACTGAGAGCTTGGGATGATAAGCAGAGTTTTTCTTTCGTTTTCTGTATTTTATAATGCCCCTTGTCCTGTCAGGACCATAGAGACTAAATTTGTGCATAGAATATGGGTGCTAATGCATCCAACCAAGCTTGGCAAATGAAAGCTTAAAGCCAGATTGACTTGAGTTGAAAAAATGTGGAAAGGTAATGAAATATAACAGAGCAGTGCTTGTCATATAACCAAACCGTACTTGGGAATAGGAGCAGAAGGTATATAAATATGCAGCATACTCTTTTCTCTCAATAGACCTTAATGTCCAGTAGGAAGCTAACCATATCATACACACACACACACACACACACACACACACACATACATGTGTACCACATAGTTATACGCCACATACAGAGAAATGAAACAACATAGAACACAGGAAAGCTGCATATCGATGGAGTACAGAAAATCTAGTGGACCTCATGTTTACAAATTGGACTCTGGTGTTCTAATTTGAAATCTCCATCTTATGTCTATGTTGGCGCGGTAGACATGTTTTTATTTTTCTCTGATTCTATTCCAACAGTAAATACTGATTGAGGAATAAGTGAATGAAGGATGTCTCACGAGGTTTCCTGTGTTCACATGACATAAAGGAATTCTCTCTGTGTTGTAATCTCTGCATGTTACTTTAAGGAAAGATGGAAAGATAATGAGCTAGAATATACTTGTTATTTACAACCAAAGAATACTGCAGATATTTATAATTGGGATGAGGAAGAGAAAGAGAAGGAGGGAATGTAGGCATTCCCCCCTATTCTAAAATCCTTCCTTTGCCAGGAGAAAAAATAATAAAAAAGGAAAGTTTACACATTTATGAGATTTTCTGGATGTCATACCTAGGCAAGCAATGCTACATAAAATATCAAGCAGCTCTAATGCTGACTGAGAAAATTTATGGAGTCTGAAGTACCTGTCTTAAATAATACCCACCACTTACCTCTGTTTCTTACTCTTTAACAAAGCTTCTCTGAGGGTTTAAGTTGTGCCTCTTTGTTTCTTTGGATTTTGTGCAAAAACTAAAACTATAAAGAAATGAGGAACACCAGGGGGAGAATATTAAGCGTACAGAAGATTGTAGCCATGAGCAGATGTGCTCAAGCTGCTGCTGGCTGGAACTGTTGATTTTGGATGCTGAGTTTGTTATCATATGACAACAAAGGTATTTTATTTCTTCATTCCCTCCCATTTGATTCCTTCATTTATTCTTTCAATAAATATTTACTCACAGCAACTCTTAGGTTGCAAATAATAGGCCAAAAGTTATATAATCATATTCTCTAGCCTTTAAAATATTTCATTGGATTTAGACAAATAAATCTTTTTTGTGAATAATAAATAAAATGCATTATTTTTATAGGTGCTTAAGTAATGGAATTAAAAAATAATTATAGAGGAAAAAAAGAACTTTGGTTTAATCATGAATGCATTTGTTCATTCATCTACTGATTTCAGGGAAAAATATTTATTTTATTTATTTTGCAAATATTATGTACTGGCCTGTATTTAGGCAGTGAGAATTGGGGCTTTCTAGGAATTTTCATTTTAGTAGAGAATATTATAAACAGATAATAAACAATATAATTTAGGTTTGTGACAAGGTCTGGAAAAAAACAAAATTACATAGGAGATTTGAGGGTGATTAGTTTACATGAGGGAATCAAGAAAGAGCTAACTAAGGAGTTAACACTCACACTGTAGCCTAAGTCAAGTGAAAGAGCCAGCATGTGTGTCCTGCAGGAAGAGCAATCTAACACCTACAGTGAAACTTCTCAGACAGTGAGGAAGAGAGTGCTGGATGGTCTGGCTGGTTAGTCTAGAGCAGTGGTTCTCAACCTGTGGGTCACAACCCACAGGAGCCATATTAAAGGGCCATGGCATTAGGAAGGTTGAGAATCACTGGTTGAGAGAGAAAGGCAGGGCCTACTCATGTGAAAAAAATTCAGATGTGATTTTACATGCTATAAGACGTAGGTGAAGGGTTTTAGAAGAATACAAGATTGCTCACAACTCTGCCAGCAGTGTGGAAATTGATTTGTATGGAAGAAAGAGAAGAAACAGAAAGGAAGATCTGTAGTTGTTTAGTGAGAGATGTTGGCTGTTCGGATGAAAGCAGCTCTTGGAATAGAGTGTATGCATACTCTGGGCAAGGGAGAGTTTATAGGATTTGGCAGAGGTGTACAGATAGAGGATGAAGAGAAGGAATGAGACTGCATGGGTGACTTGGTACTAAAGCTACTGTTAAATATGAAGAAGTGCCCACCAACCCATGAATGGATTAATACACTGTGTATATATATACCATGAATACTATTCAGCCATAGAAAATGCCGTAAACTTTTCATCTTTTTTTATTAACCTGGATGTAGTTGACAAACATTCTCCTAAGAAGAAAAAAGCAAGTGTCCAATGTACTGAGTGCTAATATGAAACCAATAGATAAACAATTACATTCCCACATGAGGGAAAAACACAATTAAATTCCAGTGGGGAGGAGGTAGGAAGAGAGAGAGGGGAGAGGGAGGGAGATTGGTAAACTCTAACCTCAGGGACACAATGTCAGGGCGTACAGCAAAAATACACAGGGAAGGGCTCAACTGCAACTTAGACTTTACCTAAAAAACACAAACAATGTAACCTAATCATTTATACCTACATATTAATCTGAAATAAACAAAAAAGGAGGAAAATATGAAGAAGGACTGTATTTGTAAAGATTAAGTTTTAAGATATATGTGAGACATTCATTAAAAGCTTCTGGAAAGGGAGCTTTTTATATGTGCTTTGAATTTGCCAGAAAAGTCTGACTTGAGATGAAAAATATTTTTGTGGTATAATCATATGAACAGTATCTAAAATCATGACAACTAGGCACTCTTTCAGAAAGAAAGTGTATCAATAAAGAGAAAAAGGACTGAAGAGAATGCATGGAGGAGAAGGAGCCAAGAAAGGAGCCGAGAAGTTGCAGTGAAGCAGGAGAGAAATGAGGATGGCAGCCTCAGGGAAACTAAGAGAAAAGAAAACCTGTGGGCAGGAGACAGGACAAGTGTTATTTCCCACCCATTGGATTTGCCACCTTAAATACTCTAAAGACTCTTAGGTTCTTTGCTCTTTTTGCTAAAGGGCAGTCAATATAAACCTTGGTGTTGCAAGGTAAACATTTGAAGAGCATTTTCCCACTATTCTAGGCTAACGGAGGATGCACTGGGCATGGCAACCATAGTGGAGAATCCTTCTGGACGTGGAGAGTATCTCTAAGTCTCTAGATCCATAGCTCAGTGACTGGGAACTGTTATCAATGGCAGTGCATATCCAGAGCTACTCTCTGCTTTCTCTCTAGCTCAGGTACTGACCTGTATGGTCTTTGTCAATGGGCTTACTTGCCCATGGCTCCTGGATTTAGTTCAGCCAATGACAAATCCTAGCAGGAGGAAAAAAAGAATGGCTTTGGGATCTTTTTTTACCCACCTCTCTTGCAAGTATCATCTGGCTGTTATATTATTTCTCTAGCAGAAGGCACAGCCTGTCTAGAGATGACTATTTTTTTATTACTATTAAATCATAGCTGTGTACATTAATGTGATCATGGGGCTGGTTTCATAGACTGTTTGACACATTTTCATCACACTGGTTAACATAGCCTTCCAGGGACCCTCTCTGTAAAGATGACTATTTTTGTATAACTTCTTCCTTCTAGTTCTGGCTGCTGGTCCTTCCTCCATCTCTTCAAGAAATGGTAACAGAAGTTCTCCCACTCCTACACTCCATCACCACTTTTGAAAACAGTTCTTCTATTAGATCTTCTTTCATTTATTCTGATTAAAATTTGCCATCTACTGTTTATATGACACTAAGGAATATAGAAATTATGATTTAGTTGGAACAATATAACATGAACCAAGTTTGTTTTGCAGATGCCAGGTAACAAAGAAGGGGAAAGGAGAAAAGGTGACAAGGACTGAGAGGCCAGGAAAAGAAGGCATAGGTAAGAAATGAGTTGCAAAGGAAGCCTAAGGAATAGTTTATGGGGGAGAGGGTGTTAAACAGATACGGATGGAAGGAGTCACTTTTTGTCAAGGAAAGGGATATAAGCAGGAACATAAAATAGATATAAGAGTGTTGTTTTAAGCAGTAAAATTTTATATCCATGCAAGATAAAATTTTTAACCTGGGTTCAGGCTCCTGAATTGACTCAGGTTGGAATCTCTCTATCACTTCAAAATGGTACCAGTCACCAGAAAGATCTGACACATGATTAGAGTTTTGGAAACTTCAGCTTCATGTTCTAACCTCCACAGAGGAGAAGAGAGTTGAAGATTTGACTACAGAAACTCTTGAACTATGGGATTTCAAGAGCTTCTGGATTGGCAAATGTATTGAGCTGCTGTGGCCCTTTCCTCCCATACCTTGCCCTATATATCTTTTTTATTTGGTTATTTCTGAGTTATGTCCTTTATTATAAACTAGTGATCATAAGCAAAGCACTTTCCTAAGTTATATGAGTCATTAGCAAACTATGGAACCTGTGTCGGGGGTGGTGGGATCCCCCAAATTTGTAGTCATCTAGGCCAAAGTGTAGGTCACCAGGAATCTCACTTGTGGCTGGCATACGATGTAGGGGCAGTCTTGTGAGGGTTCCCCTTTTAACTCATGGGGTCTGACTTTAAAACCAAGTAGATGGTGTTTGAATTGAATATGAATTGGATTATTGAATTTAGTTGAATTGAATTGAATTGGATTATTGGTGTTGGAAAATTAGTCATTTGTGTTGGGAACACACACACACACACACTCCAAGAGAAACTAATCCTAATTTCTTTCACTCTGAATCAAAGTACTCTGGATTCTAAACAGTCACAGAACCCAGTGGTATGGGGTTTGCGCCCATCTCTGCCCAGTATTGTCAATAGCAAATTTATTTTCATAGTTGATGCCATGACTCAGATGTCACTGCTCCAGTTAGGCCAGTTATGGTCCAGCCATCTTATGAACACTGTAAAATGAAGGGACATGACCATCTTATGGGCCAGTCATTCCATGGCACAAGAACACATTTAGGAGTCCCAGGAAGTGTAATGAGGGTAAACAAGGCAAGTGTTCTCTCTCTGTTCTTTTCCTCATTCTTTGTAACTGGAAAGACTTTCACTAATGCTCCATAAAAACTGGTTTAATATACAGTTATTACAAAGCTTCAGATTTTTGACAGATTAAGTGCTATTAAATTACTTCACTGTGAAGGCACTAAAAGGTCACAAGATAAATTAGTTCAGGCCATCTTCTCTCAGTCTTTAGCAACCAGCTCCTTTCAGACCTGCCTTCCCCGACCAAGAAAAAGAAAGAGGGATAAAAGAAAAAAGAACTTGAAATTATGACCCTTTAAATGTCTCCAGAATGGAAGGCTGTGAAGAATGGCGCTGGCTTGTCAAGGGAGAGAGATGGGTTTTTATCAGCTTGGAGGGCAATTTTCTACATTATTTTTTTCCCCCTTTGGTTGACTGTGATCCATAATGTTGCATTCTGCCCTTTAGGGAGGATTTTCCAGTTGACAGACTCAACAGCCCAGTGCTTGGGGGGAAAAAAAGGCAGAAGAAAGGAATTTGCCTGGATTCAAAATTTTTAACAATACAGCCACAACTATTTTTTAGAATTTCTTTTCTTTCTGTAGTTTTTGTTAGGAGAACTTAAACTCAAATTTATACAGCAGATTTCTACTCTCATAAATGCAGTTTTGAAGGTTCTGAAAAAAAATATATGTACATACACCCCATGTATGTATCAGTGCATGCCATATATTAAGGATTACTGGTAAGAAGGAAGTGTATGGAAGACTGTTACTGAAGTGTGGTAGGACTGATCAAGGATTACTAACAGCCATGGTAGTTGCTATAATTTGAAAACAGTAGCAGTGTTTATTTTTCTGCTTTTTTACTTGCCTGAATAACTCATTTACAGAAAAACCTCAGATTGGAAGAATAGAAGCCAGCCTGAGAAAATAGAAATATTATTTCCTACAGTGGAAATAATAACCAATTTGGGGAGTTGGTTTTTATTTTATTTATTTTATTTTATTTTTTTCTGTGCCAATAAAAATGGCATACACGTCTAGGTTTTGTCTTTGTCTTTAAGTAACCCAACTCCACCTCTCAGTCAGCAGGAATTCTGTGAAGCTCTGGGCAGAGGTCTGATAACGGATTAATAAATTGTGGTATATGTACACCATGGAATATTATGCAGCCTTAAATAAAGATAGAGACTTTACCTCTTTCATGTTCACATGGATGGAGCTGGAACATATTCTTCTTAGTAAAGTGTCTCAAGAATGGAAGAAAAAGTACCCAATGTACTCACCCTTATTATGAAACTAATGTAGGACCTTCACATGAAAGCTATAACCCAGTTACAAACTAAGAATAGGGAGAAGGGGGAAAGGGAGGGGAGGGAGGGGGAAGTAGGTGGAGGGAGGGGGATTAATGGGATTACACCTGCGGTGCATCTTACAAGGGTATATGTGAATCCCAGTAAATGTGGAATGTAAAGGTCTTAGCAAAATAACTAAGAAAATGCCAGGAAAGCTATGTTAACTAGTGTGATGAAAATGTGTCAAACGGTCTATGAACCAAGTGTATGGTGCCCCATGATCATACTAATGTACACAGCTATGATTTAATAAAAAAAAAAAAAAAAAACCACCAGGGCCTTGGTGTAACAGCTTAGCTGCAGCTGCAATGAACAGGTTGTGTGGCACCCTCAGCATACTCTAGTCACATACACCCTGTTTCATATTGCTCTGCTCCCATGGGGCCATACACATGTAATAGCTAAAAGAGTGATGGTTTGGAAGCGGTGAATCTAGACTTCTAGTCCTCTTCTTCTGATGTAGTTAGTTACTCTGTTGAATTAATAGTGCAGTATTCCTTTAATTTTTATTTCTATTGCATTTTGTGTGTGGTTGCTCTGTTTCTCTGATATTATAGCAGGAAAATTAAGAGTGCCATATTTATTCACATGGCACTCTTCTTCTTGGTGTTTCTGAATATCTTATCAATAAAATAAGAGGTGAGATAATTTCAAGGTTTATCTTCAAAGAAAGTCCCGGTGAACATTTATCTCTGATGGTTAGCTATGGCCACAAACTATCCTTTTTCTTCAAAGCATCACTTTAGACACTTTGGTAATAGATGTTCAACAAGTCTAACTGTAGTTAACTCTTTCACTTACTTTTAACAAAAAATGATTCAGGGAAACCTAATATAACTTACCCGTAATTCTTTTGACCAAGCCTTCAGTTATATTCAAGAGCTATCAAAAAGTAGAGAGAGGATAAAGGAGGAATACAGAAGGCTGAAGAAAGTGTACCTATAATTGATGTTTTTTATTTTAAAATATTACAGGGGTACATATGGTTTTAGTTACATGTATTGATTTTGTTATGCTTAAGTCAGGGCTATAAGTGTGTCCATACCCAGACAGTGTTCATTGTACCTGTTACATAGGTTTTTCCCATTCTCTTCCTTCCTCTCCTTTCTGTTTGATTTCTGCTTAGTTGTACTTGCCTCCCTGCATGTGTGCTCATTGGTTAGTTATAATTTAATAGCCAGTACGTGGTGTTTATTTTTCCATTATTTAGACACTTTACTTAGGATAATAGTCTCCAGTTCCATCCAAATTGTTGCAAAAGGTCTTAATTCATCTTTCTTCATGGCTGCATGACATTCCACAGTGTACATTTGCCACATTTTGTTAATCCACTCATGAAGTATGGGCACTTGGGTTGATTCCACATCTTTACAATTGTGAATTACGCCACAATGAATATTCACGTGAAAAGAACAAATTTGGAGGCACCACACACATTGCTAGACTTCAACCTATACTACAAGGCTATAGTAACCAAAACAGTGTGGTATTGGCAAAATAAATAAATAAATAATAAAGAGAGAGACATAGACCAAGGGAAGACAATGGAGAACTCAGACTAAAACCATCCACTTGACTAATCCTTAACAAAGCAAACAACAATATACACTGGGAAAACCAGATAGCCACAGGCATTAGAATAATTAAAGCTTAATATCAAGCTCAACTTGATCATTTATTGTCAAATTTTTAAACCTTTGTTTTGACCTTGAATAGAATCTGAGGAGAAGTATCTCCTTGACCAGGGTGAGTGGAGCAAGTGTGTGCCCTGGGGTCCTCAGCAAGGCCCTGTGCTCCACCTTGTGGAGAGTGGGCTGTGGCCAGCAGGGCCCCAACAGCCTGGGTAATACTCAGGAAGTGATCCCCAAACACTTCTCCCTTATCAACATCATTTTCACCTGTCAGACGTCATGTAGCCCATGCATACTTTGTTATTGACAAGCTCAGTTTTTCCTTTTTAAGGTTGAGCTCTATCTCATGTTTTAAGATTTATGCAACCTTGTTAAGATGCTGTATAAATAAAGCTGTTTCCACGGTTCACTGGCTGTCTGCAGTCATCAGCTGCGTCAGCCCTCCCAACACCAGTCTACCTCTTGGCTCCTGTCTTTCTTTGTGTCCCTCTCCCTGTCTTTCTGGCTTCACTTCTCAATTTCCCACCATTTCCACTCAAGTCAACTCTCCCTCCTTGCACCAGGTCACGAGAGGTCCCCCTCTCATGCCCCTACGTGACACCGCCCTTCCCAGGCAGTTCTGGCTGGGAAGACTCAGTGAATCAGGGAGGTGGGAGTGGGGTAGCTCTGCTCCTGGCTGCAGCACCTGTTGTCTTGGTACAGGCACAGTCCTCAGGACGCACCCTGTGGCTGGGCATGGGGCGGACCTGTACTCTAACTTCCGCTCACCAGGATTCCTTCTGGAGTCCCCAAAGTGATCACTCTTGATGCGGTCTCACATTGTGAACTTCCTTCCTCACCACATGACTAAGGCAGAGATGAGAAATGTGCTAGTTTTGTGTCCTGCATGGTGCTTACACTACCAGAAGGGAAGTGGCCTGCTTCTCACAAGCAAGCGTTTCTTCTTTCATTTCTTTTGTTTCTTCCATCACAAGTGCCCTTATTCCATTTCCACATTTTTTCTTGCCAACTCCTATCAATGCTCTATTCAGCTTACATGCTCCCTTTAGGGTTCTCCACTAGTTTTCTGGGTATTTCCTCCTTCTTGTATCCTCCTTTGTGGGCACCATGCTATCTGCGCATATGTCATTTTTCTTACCTTCTTAAAAGAATTACTCCATCTCCAACACCTGGTTCCTGCTTAATGAATGGGTGAACAAATCATGCCATTTACTTGAAGGTAGCATTTTGTAGTAGGGGAGGATGTAATACATGTGGGTTATAACTGTTCAGCATTGTAATAAGAGCTCACATTGTTCCCCCTATGAAAAATGAGGCAGGCAACTGAGAAAACACTTACACACATTTGCACACACAGATGTACTTACACCTTCGTCTTTATATCACCTTTCACTCAAATATTAGCCCAAATGCCAATTCTTCTACTGATCCTATTCAGCTTATATTCATCACAAACACTTACATACTTATGTTTTAACATAATAGTGTACTTATAATTTTTTTTTTTATTAAAATGTTCTGGCTTCTCCTTTGTGCTCTGAACAACTATGGGTTGGTTAATTACAAGGCTTAAACCTGGAACTGTTTCTTCATGATAATAGGCATGTGACAAATGCACGTTCTTGCTGTTAAATTCTACTTTTTTTTATTAAATCATAGCTGTGTACATTAATGTGATCATGGGGCACCATACCCTGGTTTCACAGACCGTTTGACACATTTTCATCACACTGGTTAACATAGCCTTCCTGGCATTTTCTTAGTTATTGTGCTAAGACATTTACATTCCACATTTACTAAGTTTCACATACACCCTTGTAAGATGCACCGCAGGTGTAATCCCACCAATCTTCCTCTCTCTGCCCACCTCCCTCCTCCCTCTAAACTGTACTTTTATCTGAGATATGCACCTGCTTGTTTCATTTCAGTTTCCCTCAGGGAGATACTATCTGTCCATTTCTACATGTGTCCCCTTTCTCCAGGTGAGAACTGTTTTTTGTATCTTCCTTGGCATGTAGGCAGGTGCTCAGTCCTGAACAAATTATCAAAAAATACTTGCCAATAAAATTATCTCGGTTGATTTTTGTTTTGAACATCAAATAATATCAAGTTAGGGAAGGAAAGTTGTAACAACAAAAATGTAAAATGCAAATGTACAAGATTAATGCTGTGATTCAATGAGCCCAGTCTCAGGCCAACATGTGATTTGGTGGTGATGATTTAAATCCCACAGATCAATATGCAACAAATCTTTCTCAGATTTGCTTCTCTTTATAAGGCACAATATTATACTTACTGGTTTATAATCTCAAGTTTCCTAGTTGAATAAAAGTACATTTTTAGATGAGTGTCTGTCACACTTTGGGGCCTGACAAATCTAAATATTTAAAAGGATTGCTTTATATGCTCTTATGCCAATGTTGCCAATATGTGATTTGGCTTTTGCCCAGTGGGTCCCTGGGCTTTTTATCATCTGGTGCATATATTGGCTGCAGAGCGCCTGGGCAGCAAGAATAGTGGGGTTGCTGAGGCATCGAATGCAATCAGAATGTCATTTAGAAAAGCTGTCTTGCCAGCCAAGCCTTGCACACATCTTTTATTACACCACATCTTTGTGACATATTATTTCTGCTTCACAAGGTCACCTGACCCTGAATGGGACCTGTGGTCCATTGATAACACAGCTGGATGACAGCTGCGACATGAGTTAGGACCGGATACAGAGAAGGATGAGTTTCCAAGAGTCCCAGCTCACCTTGGCAGAGTTCTCACATTCCTCTTTTGTTACTTTGTGCTCTCTTTTACCTATTATTGGTGTGCAGGAAAAGTTAGAATGGGCAAAGGATGGTTTAATTGAAAGCTTGTTCCCATGATCAGGGAGGTGGGAGTGGGGTGGAGAGTCATAAGAAGTAAGTAAAATTTATCACTTCCTACAGGCGAATCCTAAGACCAGAATCTATGTCCCAGTCTCAACTCTGGAGAAAGTTTTCATTCACTGAGTCTTCCTCTTTCTTTCTATCTGTCTGGTGCTTCCCACTAGCCAGCTGTCAGCCACATGCTCAGAATTCTGCTATGAAGCATTTATGTATTTTTTTTTATTGTTGGGAATTCACTGAGGGTACAAGAAACCAGGTTACACTGATTGCGTTTGTTAGGTAAAGTCCCTCTTATAATGGTGTCTTTCCCCCAAAAGGTGTGTCACACACTGTATTTATGTATTCTTGATGTTTGATCCTTCTCTAAGCAGAGAATGCTTTGTTCTTTGCCTAATTAACCCAATCACTATTCAGCATTTGCTATACACTAGGCACTCTTCTTGTTACTAAAAGACAACATCAAACAAAACAGAGATGATCCTTTTTCTCATAAAAAAGTATATTCTAGTGGGATATGTTTTGATTAGTAAAACATAATCAAATAAATAAGTAAATAAGTGATAAAATGTTAAGTAATGGTACATGCTGTGATGAAAAGATAGTAAAGTGAATTGATGCTAATTCAGATCAATGGAAAGGGAGAGGATGACTCTTAAGAGACACTAAATTGAGGTCCGAGTGACAAGATGCAAATCTGGTGAAGATCCTGAGAGAGTGGCCCAGGGAAGGCCTTACACACCAGCAAGTTCTCACTGTTCTTAGAATGATTTGAAGCTTTGGGAAGAAGGCAGAGGCCAAGGGGAAGGTTAAGTTAGAGAGCTGGGTGTCAGCAGAGTTCACATGCATTCTGGAGTTAGTGTAAGGACACAGGATTTTAGTTTATGTGCAATGAGAAGATGCTGATGGATTTTAAGCAGAGAGATGATGACATGGTTTAATTTACATTATTAAAAAAATTCATTCGTGGGTGGCACCTGTGGCTCAAAGGACTAGGGTGCCGGCCCCATATACTGGAGGTGGTGGGTTCAAACCCGGCCCTGACCAAAAACTGCCAGAAAAAAAAAAAAAAAAAATTCACTCATTTATTAATTTTTCTCCATAGTTTTACCACCTGTATATATATCTCTAAAGCAAATAGTTTTATTTTTTAGCTTTCGTGAATGAAATTGTATTCTACAATTCTTTCAGAGTTTTTTTCAGTTTTTCTCAACATTAGTTTTGTGAGAGAAAAACAGGAGACTATTCTATACGTCAGGTTAATGTTTACCTTTATCAGGAGAGAAAAGAGTGGCACGGGAGCTTCTGATTTGCCGGCAAAGACTAAACTGCATTCCTTAACTGTAGTATAAGTTACAGACATACATATATTTAAATGTTAAATAGTAGGATGCATGTATAAATATCTCTGAATTTATATTTTAAATAAATATTCTAATATGCACCACTTTTAGTAAGATTTTTCACCCAAGTCTCCATATGAAGTTGAAAACTATTTCTTGGAAGGGACTAAATTATCCTCCCTCTCACAGTGGACTTACCAAAGAAGAAAAGAGGAAAGGTAGCAAAAAGAAAAAGATGGGCAGAAAGTGTAGGTATGTTGTAGGGGCAGAGCCATGGTATGTAGCAACAATTACGCTGAAAAGTCAAAAGAACTTTGACTCAGCCTTAGCTCCGTCACTGGCTGGCTTGACTTGAGCAAGTCATATCTGCAGTCTGAGCTTAGTTTCAACATCTCTGAATGGAGTGATGATTTATCGTGTTGGTTACAGAATAGCAAATCAATACATATTTGTCTATTTGGACCCCTTTGTTCTAACAGAACTTAACACTTAATTCCCCTGACCCTGGTATCTCCAGCATCTAGATTCTTTTACTCAGCAATTTAGGATGCAAGAGCTTATTCACAGAGTGCTTTCTACCTCTTGAGTAACACTTACCACAACCTAACCTGATAGTAAAGTGTGTGCACTCTAATGAAATCCCAAGAACACAGCACAGCCATTTGCTTATGTTCAGGGAATAAATTTTAATACAAGGGCCTTCCTATTCCAAGGGTATAGATTCTATTAAGTGAGTTCAAATAAAGTAAGAGTAATTGTTCTATTGATATATTTTTCTTATATATATGCAGAGGGTGCATTGTAATTTTAATATGTTTTTTCCTTTCTTAAAATGTATATACAATTTTGGCACCCTGTGTGTGTGTGAATGATACAGTTTAATATAATTTAACATCAGATAGAAATGGGTTCAAAGCCTTTTTAAGTTTGTAGCTGAGCAATTCAGGACTAGTTCACCTCTCCAGGTCTCAGCTATCCAACTAAAGCACGATTAGCACCTTGTAGCTTTATGACAATCGGTGAGTCCAGTGCAAAGGAGGCATGTGGTGGGCCCTTAACCCTCAATGGTATCCTCCCTCATCCTGTCTATAGGTCTCCTGAAAATCAAATCAAGGGTTACAAGCTGACTGTCAGATCATTTTCATCAGCATCATGTTGATAAGCCAAAATGTCACTTGGACTGTGGAATAAGATTCACAGAGAGGGTCAGTGTGTAAAAATAACATTACATGCCTTTCCTTTCAGAAAGAAATGTGTGTTTCACCAGGTGACAATATCATGCTTCTTCTGCTGCATTGTGCTGAAAAGTAAAAATATTTTTTTTTTCAAAATTCTATTTTCCTGACCATGTGGGAGCATTCTGTCAAGCAGGGCAGCTGTTGACAAGTAGGAGAGGAAAAGAGAGGAATTATGCAGACATTTGGCAGTGTAAATGTTAGAACAACTCAACTGTATGTGTGTTCAGGAGAGTTCAGTGGCTCAGGTGAATGCAACTCCAAGAAATAAAATGACAGCTTCTCTTAAGCATTATGCTAATAGTCAGGGTGGGGGAGTGTCTCTGTGTCCGAGTAGGCACTTGGGAGACAAGGCTTCTGGGCTCAGATCCCACTCCCAACAACATCTCCCACTGTGATCTTGGGAAAGTTGCTGAACTTCACGGTACTTTAGTTCTATTTCTTCATCTACAAACCCAAGCTAATAATAGTTACCTTCGCTGCAGGGGTGGTACAAAGATTAATGAGTTAATGAACACAATGCGCTGTGGAGGGAAGGCAAACTGTAGAAATGTGATCATTTCCACGAATCTCTGATTTGTATGGAGCCTGCTGTGGTAGCTTTTCTGAATGCTGTGCTCAGTCCGCTCTCCTTCCCTGATAATGAACCGTCCATCTTAGTTGTGTTCCTAAGAGACACAGATGCTCTTGTCCAGGAGATGAAAAACTTTTCCATGGCTTCCAAGGCTGAGTGCAGTGTTAAAATGATACAGAGTGATATACTGAGTCACAGAGTGGTGGAAATTGGAGAAGGATAGGAAAGATGAGAGTGGTTTCACTTTAACTTAAATAAATAGCTTAACCACCTTCCTGACTTTGGTGTTCTATTTTAGAGAATAATAAACAGTGATGACTGGGAATATTTTTACAAAAGAGTGTCCCAATTCAGAGAATATGAAATAACAAATACAATATTATTTTCAAATTTATTCATGATGTATATTCAAGAACCAGAATGTTACAGTACTAGGGCATGGGGTAAGGCAGCTCCCTATTTTCCTTCTTTGCCTGGCTTCCTGCCTTTAGCAGGGGTTAACATTAGAAAAAAAAAAATAGCAAGACAACTAATACCATGTGTAGATAAAAGGGTCAGCTATTCTAATACAATCTTTGGCTTGGTAAGATAAAAACAATGCCAAACAACCAAGAAACAAAATCCAGCTTGTGGAAAAGACCAAAGTATGGAAAAAAAATTCTACCAAATAAGAAATGAAAAGCAATATATATCATATACATGATCTTATTCATTGGTCTTAATATTGGAAAATAAATGCATGATACCAATTTTTTTTTATTCAATCATAGCTGTGTATATTAATGCGATCATGGGGCACCATACTCTGGTTTTATATATCATTTGACATATTTTCATCACACTGGTTAACATAGCCTTCCTGGCATTTTCTTAGTTATTGTGTTAAGACATTTATATTCTATAATTAGTAAGTTTCACATGTACCCTTGTAAGATTACACCTTATAGGTATAATCCCTTTTGGAAAGATGTTTGGAGAACACATAGAGATCTAAAAATAGACCTGCCATTCAATCCTATAATTCCTCTACTAGGTATATACCCAGAAGACCAAAAATCACATTATAACAAAGATATTTGTACCAGAATGTTTATTGCAGCCCAATTCATGATACCAATTTTTTTTTTTTAAAAAGAGAGACTGAAGTTCATAGATATAACTAGTCTTGCTTTGGTACCTCAAAGCTAGCAGTAGTGAGCTGGGACTGAACCCAGTCTCAATTATGTCAATTACTATTCTTCAACTGTCTTTTCCCAACTTTCTAAAGTGAAGAGGGTTTATAGCTTAGGACTAAAGGAATCAGATATTATTATCAGACAGATATTGTATGTCTATATAGGCCAAGTTGCATATGTATCCAAGCTTCATCCATTATCTAACTATATTTCAAATAATCGACAAACACCATTGATATGTCATGGCCAGTGCTAAGTTACAGAGGTAAGCTGAGGTAGAGAAGAATACGGGCTTTAGCTGGGTTTAGCAGGCAGGACTCAGAAGCACAAAGGTGGAAGAGTACCTGAACCCAGCAGAACTGGCTAACCCTAAAGCTGTGCGTGCTTACCCTTTGCTGGGTACAGTGTTTCTGGGACCTGAGACTTTGATTCCTTCCAAAAGAAGATTTCAGTGCAACCCAGATCCACTTGAGGTAGAGATGCTGAGAAAATATTGAAAGAAATGTTTAACATATATACTATGTATCTCTGTTGCCAGTTTTTTTTTTTTTAATCAAGAAGGAGGATAGTAGAGAAAACTACAGTCTGGTGAAAGAGCTGTAAGGAGACTTAGTTTACTCATACTTTAGCTAAAAAAATCATTCTGCTCACAATCTAATGGTCCCCACACTAAGCACATCTGAACATCTTAGGCCTGCTGTTATTTGCAGATGGCCAGGAGATAGGTAATATAAAATCTACAAAAAGCACAAATAATCTGTCTATATTTCAGTGTTTCCAAAAATAAGCTTTGTGCCCTATAAGCATATGGTTTCCTCCACCTTTTATTATAACCACAATTATATGTGTGTGAGATGGAATTAGCAGATGGAAACTTCTGCCTTTATGTATCTGAAACTAAATAATGATCAGGAGATACAAACAGTTCTTATTGCCTAAAATTATGACAGAAAAACACTTAAAAACATTCTTTCTACAAAATTCAGAACAGCATGGTAATACCTCTTCTCTCTTGAATTTATAGCATCTTCTGTTGTAGTTACCCAACACAGAAATCGGTATCTCTTTATAATTTGTATCTTTCTTTCTTTGTTGTTATTTAAATTTTGAATATTTATTCTACTTTTGCATTTTTATACAATTTATTTTGCATTCACATATTATATTACAAGACAAATTGTATGGACTTTGTGTAAGAGTCCATGCCTTATGTATCTTTTTTTCTCTTTCACTCTCCTGTATACTATATACCAAAAATATTGAAAGGGGGCTTAAAACATATTTATTTATTTTGTTTATACAATTACTGACTCTATCTGAGGCTGAGTTTTGGTTTCATGTGAAATTCTGGTACCAATAAAGTTTGTCCTGAGTGTCCTTTTATCTTGCTGTCAAGTACCAATTTGCAGAATTGTTTTTTTCACAGAATTAGTCCAACACAATCCTGGCTGCTAAAATGTTTCAATCAGGTCAGAATTGCACTCTGATGTGCTCTTTCAGGAAAGCAATCCTGGTCATGGTGCTGCTGACTAGTCTAGCTACTTACTGGGGGTGGGAGGCGTGCCCTAACAGAGCATATGTTCTAGTGCTGAGGATGACACGAACCATGCAAAATGTCAATAAATAAGACTATTTTATATGGGATGAACACTGTGAGCAAAACAGGGAGATAGGTCAGAGACTGGGGCAATTACACATGTTCTCTCCAAGGAAGTGACACTTAGGTTGAAAAAAGGTTTGGCAGGCAATGATCTGGGGGGAAAATTCATCAGCTAAATACAAGAATTTGGAGGAAAACAAAAAAGGCAGGTGTAACTAAGGTGTAATTAATGAAGAGGGTATTTCAAAAGAGATACATGTGTCTAAAGAAGCAGGAATTAAAGCATGTGAGTGCTGCAGGAGAAGGTGAGGTTTTCTTACAGTAAGAGTCAGAGAGGGCTGATAGGCTTAAGCAAGGGGGTGAGATGATGGACTTACCGCTTTAAAAGATGTCTCTGGCTGCTGTTTCCATGGGATCACTTTTTTCTAAATTATTTATAAGAATTAATGGGTAAACAGAAATCAGTTTACAGAAATTTTCCTTAAGGCCTGATTTGTTAACCTAAGCCTTTGCAAAGAGTCAGAGAATTTTACCAAATAAAACATTTGGCAAAATGATAGTAGCATACATTGTGGATGTATATATCTAGAATACATGTCTGTATTCCATGCATGTCGATGTTTGACTTTGAACATGCCACAAACTCTCTGGGCCTTAAAAATAAGGATGTTTGAATGAGATGTCTAAGCTCTCTTTCAGCTCTAATATTTTATGACCATGAAGCTAGTGCATTAGAAACTGATTAAAATCTAAGAAGCTATTAAATAACACTTCCCTTCAATCTTGTGAGTGAAATGAATCAGAGATATTACCACTATTCATGATGATCAACATGTGTGCAGCATTTTATAGTCTGCTAAAAATACATCCATTGTACCATCTGAAATCTCATAAGAAGTAGGTATTATTATTTCTATTGTACCAATGAGAAAGTTGACATTCAGAGAAATTGTTTGCTATAAAGAAGATAAACAACTGGCTAGTGGTAGAATCAAGACAGAACTAGATATGTACCATATAGGCAAATCAAGAAAATTATAGTTTATATTTTCATTATGGTTTTTTTTTTTTTTTGTGTGTGTGTTTTTTTTGGCCGGGGCTGGGTTTGAACCCGCCACCTCCGGCATATGGGACCGGCGCCCAACTCCTTGAGCCACAGGCGCCGCCCATTCATTATGGTTTTTGATGGCTTAATACACTTATTTAGAAATTACCTTTCTATTTCCTTGGCTTATTTCTTTGCTTACTTTATTAACAGTTATTCAGAAATACCTAAAGGTAGAATCATTTTTTTCTTACAATTCAAAACATAACACAACTTACAATAAGGACTGCTTTATTAAACCCACATTGTTGATCAAGGTCTCATATATAGGTCTTCTGTATTGTTAAAGTCATTAAAACAATTATTTAGACAATTGGAAGTTTCTCTTATTTGTTCTGTGTAGATAGAGCCTTTAAGCATAGGGACCAGGTGCATATGTATCATTTTTTAAGTTTCATTTTGTTTGAGGGGTCCTCTTGCCTCTACCTGCTTATATATGTTGGTATGTGCACACCAGACACACCCTTCCCACCTCCATCTCAGAATCCATGAGTCTGAGTGGTGACGGAGGCCTGTCACCCTCTTCTCTGTAACAGAAGCATGGCCAATTAAGGTTGGAGGACTTTTTCAATATATTTTTCTATTCCTCCTCCCTGTTACTTCCTTCCCAGGATGCTTTATAAATTTGGACTGTATTTCTTAACTGCTCTTTGAACACTGATGTGCTAATTACTACATAAATGCAAAATTATATTTATTATGTAGATCACATATGTTATTTATGTATATGATAGATCCAAGCTTTCAGAAATCAAGCAAATAAGCAGCCTCACATAAAATCATACACGCATCAGGTCCAAATTATATTAGAATCAGTCAGAAGAGTTTGGAAGTAGAAATATTTCAAAGATAAATGAGTTGAAATGGCTTACTTTTGACAGCCCTTCCTGGAACTTCAGGGGTCTATTTCCCACCCCTCTTCCTCTCCTTCCTTTATGTTAGACCGGGCCATGTTTGAAATTCTTGAGCCCACCACATGCGTGCTGTCTTTATATATACACTTATCTCTCCTGAGAAAAGATTTCAACTTCATGGTAAAACTGAAGAAAGCATGTCAGAATGTTGTCGGAGAGAGAACCTTTTTTCTACAACCGTTTTTGGATGGCAGCCAAAATTTTTCCTTCCTCGCTTTTACTCTTGACACTATCTTCCCACGGAGTAGAAGGGATATTTTAGCAACTGGCAGGTTTTGACAGCCCCTGGATGCCAGCATGGGCAGTCCAGAATTCAGAGCACTGACTCTACCTTCATGCCAATATTAAACAAGCATGCCATTTTAAGACAATGTTGGGCAACTTTTCTTTTGAGGCTATCTGGTGAGATTTTTTTTTTTTTATAAAGAGTTTTATATAAGACATAAAATGGTTATGAAGAACGTGGCTGTGCTTTTTATAACATAGGAAAGGTTAAGAGCAGAAATTTTTATAGATACTGTAAGAACTTTCAAGGGATTAAAAAGCTCAGTGGACTCTGCAGACAGATTTCACCTTCAGGAAGAGGATTCAAGTTCACCTGAGGAATCAACAAGTTACAAGAATTGGGATCCCCAACAAGATACTTATTGTTCGTTGAGCTCTCCCTCTGAAATCTGCTTTGTGACTAATTTAAAGAGGATTGTTTCATGTGAAAAGGTTCTGTAACAGCATAGCAAACAGGGTATTGGTGTCTGGGGATGGTCAAACAGGAAGGTTTAGGTTTGGGTTTGCTGGAAATGAAAGTATTATTTTATTTTGACATGTCTCAGTGCCCCAAACCAAAGAGAACCATGCTATGTGTCTGCGTAGATGTGTTTCTCCGAAGAAGAATTATTCCTTAGATTTCTTTTTTACCCTAATGTGGGCTGAGGACTCTCTGGGTTACAGTGTGGGCCATGATTAGGTGATGAATACTAGCCAGATGTAATTCCCTGAAACACGTGAAAGAAGTAGGTCCAAAGAGAAAATCATCTCCAAGGCAAAGAATGTGTTGTGTATGAAAGTCAAGTATTAGCCAAATAGAGGAAATGGAAACAAAAATTTTCCCTAGAAAAATACAGACTGGAGTAATTAAAATCAAATGGTACACAGTTAATGGGAATGTCTATTTAATAAGAACACATTTTTAGAAGTTAAGAAGTAGATGCTAATAGGATGGCTTGAACTCAGCCTCTGTTTAGCAAGAATTCAATAACACATACAGTGTGAAAAATATTTAGCCTGAGACTCTGGTCCAAATGAGAAGCCTGGGACTTTGGTGAAGATTCAACCAAAGAATGAGTTAAATGAACTATACTGGAATTATTGTTTATTCTATATTTGGAATTCTTATTTTATAGGAAGATTCATTTAAGGACAGGTTCCAGAGTCTCTAAACTACAAGTACAGGAGGCTGATAAAATTTCTCTTTGACTACTCATCTAAGATCTAAAGATATCGAGACTGAAAATCACCTGGCTTGGATTGCTTTCGAGAAGGATTGTATAGAAAAATGCATCCACTGCACACACATAAGAGAACCTTTCTGCACATGAGCTGCTTCACATTTTGAATTTACCCATGATATTCTACCCAAGTCTTCAACCTTCTTCACTTTTTTTTTGAGACAGAGACTGACTTTGTTGCCCTTGGTAGAATGCCGTGGCATCATAGCTCACAGCAACCTCAAATTCTTAGGCTCAAGAGATCCTCTTGCCTCAGTTTTTCATTTTTAGCAGGGACAAGTTCTCACTTTTGCTCAAGCTGGTCTTAAACTCATGAGCTCAAGCAATCCACTCGCCTCCACCTCCCCAGTGCTAGGATTACAGGTGTGAGCCACTACGCCTAGCCCTTCACTTTTTTTTTTTTTTAAGAAGCTCTTCAAGGCCATGCACAACTTTGATTTTCAGCATAAGCCGAAACCCAATAATTTCCACTCATATTGATCCTTCATCCTCAAGTTTCTTGTGGTTTTCCAGTCTATATGTAATCTGTCCCTGGATTACTGTAGTGAGTCTTTTCATTTGAATCAGAAATGACTTTTTTAGTTTGATATCTCCAGTAATAGAGATCACATAAGCTTTGTTGGCAGCCACATAAGATGAATCAGAAATGACTTTTTTAGTTTGATATCTCCAGTAATAGAGATCACATAAGCTTTGATGGCAGCCACATAAGATTCTTTCCTCATGTTAGATATACGGCCTCCTAATGTTTAGAATTTAAAAACTCAGCAATAGATGATATCTCAGAGTGGTTTTGGTTTGCATTTCTCTAATGATTAAAGATGGTGAGCATTTGCTCATGTGTCTGTAGACCATGCACCTGTCTTCTTCAGAGAAACTTCTGTTCATGTCTCTTGCCCACAATGAAATGGGATCACTTGTTCTTTTCTTATTAATAAGTTTGAGTTCTCTGTGGATTCTGGTTATTAGACCTCTGTTGGAAACATAACCTGCAAATATCCTCTCCCATTCTGAGGGCTGTCTATTTGCTTTACTTACTGTGTTCTTGGAAGTGCAGATGCTTTTTAGTTTGATCAGATCCCAATAATGTATTTTTAATATCGCTTTAATTGCTTGGGGGGGGTCCTCCTCATAAAGTATTCTCCCAGGCCAATTTCTTCAAGTGTTTCCCCTGCACTCTCTCCAAGAATTTTTATAGTTTCATGTCTTAAGTTTAAGTCTTTTATCCAGTCACAGTCAATTTTTGTTAGAGGAGAAATGTGTGGGTCCATTCATAATTGCCAAGTCATGGAAGAAGCCCAAATGCCCATCGACCCATTAATGGATTAATAAATTATGGCATATGTATGGCATGGAATACTATGCAGCATTAAAAAAGATGGATACTTAACCTCTTTTATGTTTACATGGATGGAGCTGGAAAATATTCTTCTTAGTAAAGTATCTCAGGAACGGAAAAAAAATATCCAATGTACTCAGTACTATTATGAAACCAATTTATAATCACTCACACTTTCATATGAGATGAATCACAACTATAGTCCAGGATGAAGGAGAGAAGGGGAGGGAAATGAGAGGGAAGGGAGGTGGTTTGATAGAGGGAGGGTAAATGGTGGGACCGTACCTATGGAGCATATTGCAAGGGCACAAGTCAAATCTATCAAGTATAGAACACAAATGTCTTAAAACAGTGATTAAGTAAGTGAGGTGAAAGCTATGATAATTAGTTGGATGTAACCGCTCCAATTTGTACAAAAAATAAACACATGGAATCCTACACAGGCATAAATGTATTCATGATATATGTATATATGACTTAATAAAAGGAAAAAAATCAACAATAGCTGAATGATAAAAATAATACATAAATATATATTATATTATATATGAATAAAATGCTTGAAAAATAAAACAATAAGAATTCACAACTCTATTTTCCAGATATAACTATTAAAATTTAATATATTTATTCAATATTTCTGCTATATATGTGTTTTATAAATTTTCGTCCATCTCTATATATGTGTATACCCTTATATGTAAGTAATTATAGACATAGAACCACATGTATAAACATTCTTAATAAAATCTAACCTATATATTTTATTAAATATAAACACAAAAATAAGTGTATATATTTGGGTGGCTTTATAGTTCACCTTTTTTTATTCAAAATAAAATAAAATAAATATTTTTAAAGTAAATGTTTTTCTTATTTACTAGACGTTGAAAAGATGTCAGTAAATATTCTAAAAGAGTGTATTTTTATTTAATTTACCTAATTTTCTCTCATGAGCATATGCAATGCTTCCATTTTTTGCTTTGCTAGGACATATAATGTTATGATAAACAACCACCCTTTATTTATAGATGGATTTGACATGCACAGCATCTTTTGCATAATGTTTAATTTCATTATTATGGTTAAGGTTGAATACTGTAATTCAGTTTTCAGTTTATTTGAATTCCACCAGACTATGTCTTTTCATGTCCTTTGTCTACTCTTATTGTTTCTTCCAAGAAATGTCACATTTTCATGTTTGCTATTGATTTATAAAAACACTACTTTTATTAGACATTTTCTTATCACTGTGTTTAATTTAACTTATCATCTTTGTTAAATTTCAGAACTGTTCTATTTTTGATACAAATATATTGATTGTTTCTGTCATCCCTCAAATGGCTTTCTTTCATAAATTCTGTGCTTAGAAAAATTCCTTTTATCCTGGGGATATATTGATATCCTCTGATATTTTCTTCTAGCTTTCCATCCATTTATTAAGAATAAAGGTTTAACACTTTGATATGCATAGAATATTTCTAATTCATATTCTCCATATTATTTAGAAAATGATCTGTCCTTTTGCTAGGGATTTATAATGTTTTTCTTTTCTTCTTCAGTATTTACTATTATTGTTTCTGTGCAGTTTTTATTTGTTTTGTTTTGTTGTGTTTCACTTTCTGGAAGAAGAATCTTTTGTCAACCTAAATATATGTCAATGAAATGTATGAGGCAGTGGCTACAGCCACTGGCCCCACTCTATCAAAAGCAGCGGCCAAACCTTCTCTTGGGATCTGCAGTTCAGCCTTGGGTACTTACTTTCAGCTTCTACTCTGTGGCTGTTGGAGATAGATTGCCATCCAAGGCTTTTTGAGCTTCCCCACTACCAGACTCAGTGAAACTCATAGGTATATGAAAATACACATTACAGGAACCCCTGATTCTAACACTTCTCATTTCCCCTCCTCAGCTCACCCATCCATGTCAGCATTTTGCTTCAAAATGGACTACTTCTGTTCCTTAAGATGCCAATTGTTAGTGCCTGGACTTGTCCACAAAACTTTTCTCTACCCTGTCCTAGTTTTCCTCTACTTCCTAGTTTTCTGGTTAGTTCAGTGGTTCTCAACCTTCCTAATGCTGCAATGTACTTTCATTGTTAAAAGGGGTCGTGACTCACAGGTTGAGAACCCCTGGCTAGATCCTTCATTTATGCATCAAGAGGACCAATAAGGAGAAGAATAAATAGAATTCTGATGCATGAACACACACTCATTCTACCTTTATTTGGAGAGTATGGCACACAGCTGTGCTCTTCAACATGGTAAGCGGTAGTTGCTTATGGCTACTGCAGACTTGAAATGTGGCTAGCTGGGATTGAGATGAATTTTAAATGTAAAAGACATAGTTGGGGTATTTTAAAATGTAATGTCTTTTATTCAACTTTTTAATAGTATATCTTGAAATGATAGTATTTTTGGACATATTAATTTAATAAAGGTATACTTTTAAAATTAATTTTACTTTTCACTCTTTTTTTTTTATTAAATCATAGCTGTGTACATTAATGTGATCATGGGGCACCATACACTGGTTTTATAGACTGTTTGACACATTTTCATCACACTGGTTAACATAGCCTTCCTGGCATTTTCTTACTTTTTTTTTTTTTTTTTTTTGTAGAGACAGAGTCTCACTGTGCCGCCCTTGGGTAGAGTGCCGTGGCGTCACACGGCTCACAGCAACCTCTAACTCTTGGGCTTACGCGATTCTCTTGCCTCAGCCTCCCAAGAAGCTGGGACTACAGGCGCCCGCCACAACGCCCGGCTATTTTTTTTTTGTTGCAGTTTGGCCGGGGCTGGGTTTGAATCCGCCACCCTCGGCATATGGGGACGGCGCCCTGCTCACTGAGCCACAGGCGCCGCCCCCCTGGCATTTTCTTAGTTATCGTGTTAAGACATTTACATTCTACATTTACTAAGTTTCACATATACCCTTGTAAGATGCACCACAGGTTAATGTGACTACTATGAAATTTAAAATTACATATGTGACTGACATTTATAGACTGTACCATAGTTTACTGACTAGAACTGATAAGTTTCCCCAATTTACATTTTTAGCACTGTGGCTGTCTCTTTGCAATTAAGAGTATGTCTTTCCATGTTCTGAAAGTAGATTGGCTGCCATTTTTTTTTTGTGTGTGTGTGTATGCAATGACGATATGTCCTGAATCTTTTAAAATTGATGATTACAGGAAATTTTATTTTCCTTAAGTATTGTCTTCTTAGTGCTAGTTTCTGTTGTATTGGCTAAACAAAGAGGTAATGTGATACTGCTTATTAACCCTGCCCCTAACCTGGTACTTAGGATATCATGTGTGCTTTTGTGTGTGTGTGTGTAAGAGAGAGAGACAGAGAGAGAGACTGCATTCTTTTAGCATAATTTGGCAGTGTACAGAGGGTTGGGATGTTGTCTTTTATGTTTTTTCAACTGACTATCAAGTAATTATTTAACAATGTAGATTCCTTGACACGGCATTTGCTCTGAACAAAGTGTATATGCTCTTCCTAACTGTCACAGAGTGGACATAATGTGGTCTTGGAAGCTACCAATGCTAGCAGGAAGAATAACAGCTTTCAATTTTTGTGCTCACTGGAAAAATAATTTACTTTCTTTTAGCCTCAGTTAGCACATCTCTAATATGGGCAATCAAAATTTTATTAAAGAGTTCCATTACTCTTATGACATCTAGACCAAACCTCTCCCTATTTTTTATCTCTATACCTAGTTGGTATGAGATGCGTTGTCAACCATCACGTGTTATAATAGATCTGTGTTACTGATGGGGGGGGAGTGGCAATTGAGTGATTTACTGAGGAGGTAAATCACTCCTGTTTGAATAGGACCCAATTCCAAATTTTACGTATTTTTATACAACTGTCAGTATTTTACGTATTTTTATACAATAGATAACAGAAAATAATGATTCAGCATGCCAACTTTGGCATCAAGGTTGATGCCAACCCTGAGGGTGATGCCAATCCCTTTAAAAGACACGAGCAATGGGTCTGCCTTAAGCTTCCTTCTTGAAAGAGGCCAAGAAATTTCAAAGCTTTATTTTCACCAAATAGAGAAAAGATGCTATACATCTGTCACATACTCTCATAGAAAACAGAATTTCAGCAAGACTTTGGTAAATTATCACAAATGTGAGACCAATAACTGCTTTAAACAAGAATGGCAGACTCTTTGCCAAAGGAGCAATGTGTCTGGAAACGATTGCTGGGCAGCTCGTGGCAGGCTGTTATGGCATGTGGCCATTTTGGAATGAGGAAATAAGTAATGATGAATGAATGGTAAAATGTTCTGACTGGGTGGGCAACACCCAGAAGGCCCAATGTTCTTCTTGCCCATCTGAAGTCGTGTACTTTACATCCTGCCAAGTTGTCTGGAAATCTCTGAGTTGACTACTTTGGGCTATTTATTAATGATACAAAGGCAGCAAAATAAAAAGTGGGAGCAGTGGAGAGGAAGGAAACTGTTTTCTTTATCTTGGAGCAAGGAAAAAAATGAATCCTGTTAATTTTGAGCTCTAAAAATCTCCCTACTGATTAACATGTTAAGGAAAGATAATGCTTCTAATACTGGATTATGGTGGTGTACAAGCAGATATATATATATTTTTTCTTTTTTTTCTTTCTGTCATTCTTTCTTTCTTTCTTCTATTGGTGCATATATGCTCTTTCTTTTCTTTTCTTTTTTTTTTTTGCAGTTTTTTTTTGGCTGGGGCCAGGTTTGAACCCACCACCACTGGTATGTGGGGCCTGCACCATAGGTGCCGCCCAGAATTTATGTTCTTTCTTTAGTTACCATTGTTTATTATCTTGTTCTGTCTGTTTTAGCAGACAGAAAGGATTAAATCCCATGCCAAGTCCAAAGTCCAAGGGAATGATAACCAATCTAGGGAGCCCGAGGCGTCTACACATGTAAGAATTTTACATATTAGGAAAAGATAGGGTAATCTTTTTTGGTCAGCCCTAAATTATTTTGTATTAGGTGACTTACAAACTTTCATGTATGTAATACACTTAGATTATAATCTTTCCATACATCCACATGTATGTATATGTATGCACTCTCTTCACAAGGGCTAGTTTAGTCCTTAAGGAAGTTTATATAATTACCAATTGAGTTTGATTCAAGAGTCACTGAGGGTGGGCTTCTTTTTCCAAATGATGTTTTCCACAAGTTTGTCATTGAGGTCAGAGACTGTGCTTCATTGTGAGAAGCAGCCAGCAGAGTAGATGCAACGTGAGGTTGACAGCTCAGCCAAATCTGTGCCACCCTATCTGTGCCATTTATTAGTTGGGTGATCTTGAGACACAGTTACCTGCCCTATAAAATAGAGGAAAACAACTGATCTGGTAAGGTTTGAGCTTAAACAATTCATTGAATGTACTATGCCAAACATATGGTGGTAGCTCAAAAAAAAAAAAAAAATGATAGTTTATAGTACCATTCACACTGCTAAATTGTAAACAGCTACACAAAGGGTCCATTGAGCCCTGCCAGTCATTCACCATATGTGAATAGATATATTCACATATATATTCACATATATTGAGTTCTGTGGCCTTCTGTGTGGCTGAGCCTAAGTCTTGCCATGTGCAAAGGAGGATAAGAAAGGGCAGCACATATGTCCTTGTGAGACCACACCCAAGACAGTCAGCATAGAACTGGGCAAAGGACAATGGTCTCCATATATCCACATGACAGATGTTACATTGACCCCACTTTCTCTGTGTGCTCCCTACCTTATCCAAAATCAGATTTATTTTTCTTATCGCTGATGTGGGCCAGACTAGAAAGCAAGTGATGATCAATATCCTCTACCTCCTCCTTTTGTAGCCTTATCTCCACTAGTAATACCAGCCCCACCCTAGTCACCTGGAATAATTACATTTACTTTCTCTTTCACCATTTAAATTTGTTTGGAGGGTAAAAGTCTGAGACGTTTATTCTCCTCTTAGTAGACATAAACATTTGCATTTTGGAGAAGATGTTCTTCACTAAGTCCAAAGAATAAAACTCTTTCTGGGGAAAGTGGACATATTATTCATATAGACTTGGCTGAATTTTCAGGAGGCTTCATAACATCTCCTGTCATTCTGCTGAAATCTCTCCACCCAATGTAGCATTTATGTGATACTGATTTATTACTGATAAACTTTCAATATTTAATACCTTTCATCCAGACTTTTCAAAGAAATTTTGAAGGACAGCTCTATTCAGACAAGAAGGATATGGATACATGCAGAAACAGGCCCCATTTTATAGTGAGATCAGAGAATTTCAAAGATAACCACAACTCGGGCAAATAGTACTTATTCAGGAGACATTTTATTGTAGTAAAATAAAGAAAAATTAAAGATGTAAATAATATGTATGATAAATGTACATTTTGAAAGTTTCTACACATGCCCATGAATATTTGAAAAAATGATTTCATATTGTGTTTTGTAGGGAGAAATAGAATATATTAAAAATATGGAATTAGAAAAACATGTCTCAGGTCACAAGTTGCCTGGATGTGCATGAATCAATGATATAATTAGGATAAAGGGAAGGCAATTTTATAGCATCATCAGTATTGTTACCATAAGAGAGTTATTAGAATGTGTGGTGGACTTTGGGAGGAAGTTGAGAAAAAGATTGGAATATAAGAGGAAGAGTTGAATTGCAGATGAAATGATGTTTTGGCATCTACGTTTACTTTAGTATCATGGATCTGGCACTTGCTTATCAATTCTTGTTTGGAGATGGTCTAAATCAACATCAGAATTCCCAGGGTACATGATTTTATACTACTTTTCTCTCCATCTTGGCAATCAATGGAGTGGCAGGGACCCCTGTTAAGTGTCAGCTGTTCTCCGAGGCATCTGAACCTATGAGAAATTTCTCCTGGCTAGTAAATTATTTTTCGAAAAGATTAAGAGAACTCCAGGAAAACCAAGCCAATGTGGATTTTCAGTTTCTGTATTTTGAGAACAGAAGTACCCATATCAGCTCAGGGGGACAATCTCTGACTGCCCACATCCAACTTTGTTCAAACTATCACCTGCCTTGCTCCTGGACTACAAGAAACATGTTTACCTTATGCAAATTGTCAATAAGAAGACAAATTCATTTCCTTAATGTTATCTTTTGACATAAAGTTATATATCTACTTACAATAAAAAAACAAACAGCAATTTTTACTTTAATTATTAAATCATCTCCCATCTTTAATTTCTGCTCACTACAGACAATATTTTTAATGTTTTCAACTGTGACTTTTAGTATTTTTGTTATGATTAGAGGTACCATTTTTATTCTATTACTTCTAAAATTTCCAGGTGAATACAGTATCTTCTAATTCTTCCTTCGGAAAATAAATTCTGTTTCATGTACTGCTCTCTGCATACATGCACCAGATCATTCTCCTTCCCCACTCTCCCAGCATACATAAGCCATAATTTGGAGATAATTATGTAATATAAGCTTTATTATGACTACATAAACATTACTCATTGCTGAACCATGTGGTATACTAGTTTTGTTTCCTTTTTACAATATTCAACTTTTTTGCTTGCATTTAATAACTTCATTTTGTTGATTTTTTTTCTTATGTATTAATCACTTAATCATCCCCAAACAATCTTACGGTAGATATCTCCTTTCAGTTGGTTCAAATGAGTCAGGTAGTCTTCTTTTATTTCCCCCTCCCCCCCATCTTACTCCCCTCCCTTCTTAATTTCTTAGAAACATTCCTTCGGTTTTCTTTTATCCTTTCACTTCCTCTCTCTCTGTTTGCAGTGGGAGCCTCACTCTTGGCTGGCCTTGGTACTCCTAAATACAAAGTAATCAACTTCCACCTCTTTAAAGCTACTTTCTATTTTTTTTTTTTTTTATTCTTGGAGATTCATTGAGGGTACAATAAGCCAGGTTACACTGATTGCAATTCTTAGGTAAAGTCCCTCTTGCAATAATGTCTTGCCCCCATAAAGTGTGACACACACCAAGGCCCCACCCCCCTCCCTCCTTCCCTCTTTCTGTTCCCCCCCATAACCATAATTGTCATTAATTGTCCTCATATCAAAATTGAGTACATAGGATTCATGTTTCTCCATTCTTGTGATGCTTTACTAAGAATAATGTCTTCCACGTCCATCCAGGTTAATACGAAGGATGTAAAGATCCTTGCAAGCCATGGCAGTCTTCTTCATGAAGTCTTTCCCCAGGCCAATATCTTCCAGTGTTTTTCCTATGCTTTCTTGGAGGATTTTTATTGTTTCATGCCTTAAGTTTAAGTCCTTTATCCATCTTGAATCAATTTTTGTGAGTGGAGAAAGGTGTGGGTCCAGTTTCAGTCTTTTACATGTAGACATCCAGTTCTCCCAACACCATTTATTGAATAGGGAGTCTTTCCCCCAAGGTATGTTCTTGTTTGGTTTATCGAAGATTAGGTGGTTGTAAAATGTTAGTTTCATTTCTTGGTTTTCAAAGATGTAAAGAAAATGGAGATTTTTTTTAATGGCTGAATAGTATTCCATGGTATACCACAGCTTGTTAATCCATTCCTGGGTGGTGGGCATTTAGGCTGTTTCCACATTTTGGCGATTGTAAATTGAGCTGCAAGAAACAGTCTAGTACAAGTGTCCTTATGATAAAAGGAGTTTTTTCCTTCTGGGTAGATGCCCAGTAATGGGATTGCAGGATCAAATGGGAGGTCTAGCTTGAGTGCTTTGAGGTTTCTCCATACTTCCTTCCAGAAAGGCTGTACTAGTTTGCAGTCCCACCAGCAGTGTAAAAGTGTCCCCTTCTCTCCACATCCATGCCAGCATCTGCAGTTTTGAGATTTTTTGATGTGAGACATTCTCACTGGGGTTAGATGATATCTCAGGGTTGTTTTGATTTGCATTTCTCTAATATATAGAGATGATGAACATTTTTTCATGTGTTTGTTAGCCATTCGTCTGTCGTCTTTTTTTTTTTTTTTTGGCCGGGGCTGGGTTTGAACCCGCCACCTCTGGCATATGGGACCGGCGCCCTACCTGCTGAGCCACAGGCGCCGCCCTCGTCTGTCGTCTTTAGAGAAAGTTCTATTCATGTCTCTTGCCCATTCATATATGGGATTGTTGGCTTTTTTCATGTGGATTCATTTGAGTTCTCTATAGATCCTAGTTATCAAGCTTTTGTCTGATTGAAAATATGCAAATATCCTTTCCCATTGTGTAGGTTGTCTCTTTGCTTTGGTTATTGTCTCCTTAGCTGTACAGAAGCTTTTCGGTTTAATGAAGTCCCATTTGTTTAAATTTGTTGTTGTTGCAAGCCATGGCAGTCTTCTTCATGAAGTCTTTCCCCAGGCCAATATCTTCCAGTGTTTTTCCTATGCTTTCTTGGAGGATTTTTATTGTTTCATGCCTTAAGTTTAAGTCCTTTATCCATCTTGAATCAATTTTTGTGAGTGGAGAAAGGTGTGGGTCCAGTTTCAGTCTTTTACATGTAGACATCCAGTTCTCCCAACACCATTTATTGAATAGGGAGTCTTTCCCCCAAGGTATGTTCTTGTTTGGTTTATCGAAGATTAGGTGGTTGTAAAATGTTAGTTTCATTTCTTGGTTTTCAATTCGATTCCAAGTGTGTATGTCTCTGCTTTTGTGCCAGTACCATGCTGTCTTGAGCACTATGGCTTTGTAGTACAGACTAAAATCTGGTATGCTGATGCCCCCAGCTTTATTTTTGTTACAGAGAACTGCCTTAGCTATACGGGGTTTTTCCCGGTTCCATACAAAATGCAGAATCATTTTTTCCAAATCTTGAAACGACGATGTTGGTATTTTGATAGGAATGGCATTGAATAGGTAGATTGCTTTGGGAAGTATAGACATTTTAACAATGTTGATTCTTCCCATCCATGAGCATGGTATGTTCTTCCATTTGTTAATATCCTCTGCTATTTCCTTTCTGAGGATTTCATAGTTTTCTTTATAGAGGTCCTTCACCTCCTTCGTTAGGTATATTCCTAGGTATTTCATTTTCTTTGAAACTGTGGTGAAGGGAGTTGTGTCCTTAATTAGCTTCTCATCTTGACTGTTATTGGTGTACACAAAGGCTACTGACTTGTGGACATTGATTTTATATCCTGAAACATTACTGTATTTTTTGATGACCTAGGAGTCTTGTGGTTGAGTCTTTGGGGTTCTCTAAGTATAAGATCATGTCGTCAGCAAAGAGGGAGAGTTTGACTTCCTCTGCTACCATTTGGATTCCCTTTATTTCCTTGTCTTGCCTAATTGTATTGGCTAGGACTTCCAGCACTACGTTGAATAGTAAAGGTGACAGAGAACAACCTTGTCTGGTTCCAGTTCTAAGAGGAAAAGGTTTCAGTTTTACTCCATTCAGTAAAATATTGGCTGTGGGTTTGTCATAGATAGCTTCAATCAGTTTTAGAAATGTGCCAACTATGGCCATACTCTTCAGTTTTCTAATTAGAAAAGGATGCTGGATTTTATCAAATGCTTTTTCTGCATCTATTGAGAGGATCATGTGATCTTTATTTTGGCCTCTGATAATATGGTGGATAACGTTTATAGACTTGTGTATGTTAAACCAGCCTTGCATCCCTGGGATGAAGCCTACTTGATCATGATGAATGACTTTTTTGATGATAAGCTGTAATCTATTGGCTAGGATTTTGTTGAGAATTTTTCCATCTATATTCATGAGTGAGATTGGTCTGAAATTCTCCTTTTTGTTTGGGTCTTTTCCTGGTTTTGGTATCAGGGTGATGTTTGCTTCATAGAATGTGTTGGGGAAGATTCCTTCTTCCTCAATTTTTTGGAATAATTTCTGTAGTCCAGGAATAAGCTCTTCCTTGAAGGTTTGATAGAATTCTGGAGTGAAGCCATCTGGACCAGGACATTTTTTGATTGGAAGTTTTTTAATGTTTCTTTGATCTCGGTGCTTTAAATTGGTCTGTTCAGGAGCTCTATTTCTTCCTGGCTGTGTCTAGGGAGAGGGTGTGATTCCAAATATTGATCCATTTCTTTCACATTGTCAATTTCTGGGCATAGAGTTTCTGGTAGTATTCAGAGATGATCTCTTGTATCTCTGTGGGATCAGTTGTTATTTCCCCTTTATCATTTCTGATTGAGGTTACTAGAGATTTTACTTTTCTATTCCTTGTTAGTCTGGCCAATGGTTTATCTATTTTATTTATTTTTTCAAAAAACCAACTCCTTGTTTCATTAATTTTCTGAATGATTCTTTTGTTTTCAATTTCATTGATCTCTGATTTGATTTTGGATATTTCTTTTCTTCTACTGAGTTTAGGCTTAGATTGTTCTTCTTTTTCCAATTCCATAAGATCTCTTGTGAGATTGTTGATGTGTTCTCTTTCTGTTTTTCAAAGGTAGGCATGTAAAGCGATGAATTTTCCTCTCAAAACTGCTTTTGCAGTATCCCACAGGTTTTGGTAGTTTGTGTCTTCATTGTTGTTGTGCTCAAGGAAGTTAATGATTTCCTGTTTTATTTTTTCCTGCACCCATCTGTTATTCAACAGAAGATTGTTTAATTTCCATGCCTTTGGGTGGGGTCGAGCATTTTTGTTAGAGTTGAGTTTCACCTTTAGTGCCTTATGGTCTGAGAAGATACAAGGTAAAATTTCAATTCTTTTCATTCTGTTGATATTTGTTTTGTGTCCAAGGATATGATCAATTTTGGACAATGTTCCATGGGGTGATGAGAAGAATGTATATTCTTTATCTTTGGGATGGAGTGTTCTATATGCGTCTATCAAGCACAGTTGTTCTATGATCTCATTTAAATCTCTTATATCCTTGTTTACTTTCTGTTTAGAGGATCTGTCCAGCTCTGTAAGAGGAGTGTTAAAGTCCCCTGTTATTATGGTATTATCAGATATCATATTGCTCTGACTGAGTAAGGTCTGTTTCAAGAATCTGGGAGCATTTAAATTGGGTGCATAAATATTTAGAATTGAAATGTCTTCTTGTTGTAGTTTTCCCTTGACCAATATAAAGTGACCATCTTTGTCTTTTTTGACTTTAGTTGCTTTAAATCCACATGTATCTGAAAATAAGGTTGCAACTCCTCTTTTCTACTGAATTCCATTTGCCTGAAAAATTGTCTTCCAACCCTTGACTCAGAGCTTTAATTTGTCTTTTGAAGCCAGGTGTGTTTCTTGCAGACAGCAAATGGATGGCTTGTGTTTTTTTATCCAGTCAGCCAATCTATGTCTCTTCAGTGGGAATTCAAGCCATTAACATTTATGGAGATAATTGATAAGTGTGGTAGTATTCTATTCGTCTTATTTGGTGAGAGTCCATTGCTTAGTTTTATCTTTTGCATCAGTGTGGATGTTAGGTTCTGTCCTTTGATTTCTGAGTTCTTACTTTGCTGCTGATCCATTGTGGTGGTCAGTGTGCAGAACAGGTTGAAGTATTTCCTGTAGAGCTGGTCTTGTTTTGGCGAATTTCCTCAATGTTTGTATATCTGTAAATGATTTGATTTCTCCGTCAATTTTGAAGCTTAGCTTAGTAGGGTACAGAATTCTGGGCTGGAAATTCTTCTGTTTAAGTAGATTAAAGGTAGATGACCATTGTCTTCTTGCTTGGAAAGTTTCATTAGAGAAGTCTGTGGTCACTCTGATGGATTTGCCCCTGTAGGTCAACTGGCGCTTACTCCTGGCAGCTTGCAGAATCTTTTCTTTTGTCTTGACTTTGGACAGGTTCATCACAATGTGTCTTGGAGAAGCTCGGTTAGAGTTGAGGCAACCTGGGGTCCGATAGCCCTCTGAAAGCAGTGTGTCAGAATCTTTGGTGATGTTTGGGAAATTTTCTTTTATAATATTCTCTAGTATGGCTTCCTTTCCAATGGGGCATTCTTCTTCCCCTTCTGGAATTCCTATAACTCGTATGTTGGAACGCTTCATAAAGTCCCATAATTCTGACAGTGAACGTTCTGCTTTCTCTCTCTTCTTTTCTGCCTCTTTTACTATCTGAGTTATCTCAAGAACTTTGTCTTCTACCTCTGAAATTCTTTCTTCTGCATGGTCTAACCTGTTGCTGATACTTTCCATTGCATCTTTAAGTTCCCTAATTGACTGTTTCAGTTCCTTCAGCTCTGCTATATCCTTTTTATATTCTTCATATCGTTCATCTCTTATTTGATTCTGTTTTTGAATTTCCTTTTGGTTATTTTCCACTTTATTAGCAGTTTCCTTCATTGTTTCCATCATTTCTTTCATTGTTTTCAACATGTGTATTCTAAATTCCCTTTCTGTCATTCCTAACATTTCTGTATAGGTGGAATCCTCTGCAGTAGCTACCTCATGGTCCCTTGGCAGGGTTGTTCTGGACTGGTTCTTCATGTTGCCTGGAGTTTTCTGCTGATTCTTCCTCATGAGTGATTTTTTTTATCTGTTTCCTTGCCCTAATTTTCCTTTCACTTCCTCCTGCTCTTTAAGTTCTCGTGCCTGTGGACTTCCTCCAGCACAGGGTCCACATTGATGAAGTCCGCTACTTTGTATTTGTAGTGAGAGCCACAAAGTCTCTGAATGTTCCTTCTATCAAGGAAATTACTCTTAGAATTTTAAAAACCTACAACTGGAAATGGTTTCACATGTCACAAAGCAAACCACCTCATTATATTTCTTTTCTAACCAACTAAAATCATTATAGTCCACAGCCCGTGTTAGTGTCATCGTTTGCTATGTTCTCATCTTTCTTGCTAACTAGTCTATAAGGCGGAGTTCCCAGATTTTCCTTCTTAGGTTTCCTCAAAATCCAATGCATAAGTCATTTATTAAATGAGTATCTTTGCTTGGATACAAAGCTAGCTATTCTCTGAAATCACTGTTCATGCCGTTGGCAGGTAGATCTCACTCTTAGCTGGGCCTAAGGTGTTCTTGGCCCTTTTCTCTACATTTCCTCTGTCTTTGGGAAGGAAGGTGTACCCATTAATAATTGTCCTTTTAAGATCATCTTGTAGTTTTGAATTTGCCCTGAACTTCTGCCTTCTTTTACTTCTTTGTAATGTTAAGTCTTCTGTATGCTTATTAGTTTCAATGCTCATTATGTAAGGCACTAATTCTATTTTGTCAGTACTTTTCTGCATTTTACCTAGATACAAGCTTCACCTCTTGTACACCATCATCTATTTCTCTCTCATCTTTTATCTGTGTTTTTGTGTGAGGATTGGCTGGCGTCTAGAAGATTAGAATGCTAGCTTTTATAATATCTCTTGAAAGCAGCTCTTCCAATGTTTCTTATATTTTTTAAATATGTAATTTAATAACATGCTCCTTCTTTTTTATCTCTCTCATGGAAATGATACCTCTAGAACATAATTAATACCTTGAATTTGTACAGGGCTTTGACCTCTTCAAAGAACTAGTTCATCTATTATCATGCTGTGTTTTATTTTTAATAACATCTCAGGGAGTAGGGGGAATGAGTTCTCATTATTCTCATTCCTAGATGCAAAAGTAGAGGCAGGTAAAGGTTAAGATGATTTTCCCTAAGGTCATGTGCATGATTAGTGGAGGATTTGGATCAAAATCCTAACTTTTCTGATTCCCAGTGTCATCTTTTTTCTATATCTGCCTCTTCCTCCTAGTAATACAGCTGCTCCCCTCGGCATTTGGATTTCACTGTGAGGCTGAGTGGTGCAGCCACCACCACCCGGAGCCTACTGCCTTGGTCTTTCCTCTCCAGTCATTTCTTCATTTATCATCCTATTGTGGCACCTTCTGTGGCTCTAGATTCACATGTGGGAAGAGGACCTTTTAAACCTGCCATAAATCAGACACATTTTATCCTTGCTGTTGTCTGTGGTCTTTGAAAAATCTATTTTTTAGTTAAGACATTTTTCTTAGGCAAGTAAAAGTTTCTTCTTCCTTTAATGAAAACATTAAACTCTATTGGATGTCATCTCATTTTTCCTACATGATGAGGTTCATCTGCAGAGCAGGAATGTCTGCCCAGCTACTGATAAGGCACATTGACTTCCATGGCCTTGCCCTCTCCCTCGATTCTGACCTACTCTGTTCTCTTCTAAGGCATTACATTTCTAGAACTGTGTGGAATCAGTCTGCATCAGCAATAAATACTGCGTAGATTCATCAAAGCTCTCTCCATATTTTTCTTCATCTGTCTCTGTCCCATTTACCTGGAAGGAAAACAAGAGTCAATGAACCAATTATGCTGCCTCAATGAGAGAAAAATAACCATGTTTCTCAAGAGAAGGTCCATCTGGCAGAAAGACAAATTCCCAGGATTTTGAGAGGGTGTTATGCCATCAAATACTAATGTCTATTCTTAGGCAGTTCACACTTAGATCCCTAATGATACTCAGTTTGGCCATTTGTGACATTTGAGTTGCCAAGTGAATGGGGATAGTTGTATCTAAGTTATCAAGAGGAGAAAGGTGCAGGCAAACACTTTTAGAAAGCATGAGTTCAATTGGGTAATGGAGATGATAATTCAGACTCAAGGGTTCTTATGTACTGAGAAGTTCATATAACCAAAGCAGGAGTTTTCTTAATTCTTTGTTACTTGCCTTAATTTCTCCCCCTTGCAAACCCTTGTATGCAGTCATCTTTAAACTCAACAAGGCCATTCAAATTTCTCTGCTTTTTGGGCCCTATGGCTGAGGAAATGGAAGAACCGTATGTATCATACTTACTGTATGATCAACATTGTGCTGAGGAATACAAATGGTAGGGTAAAACTGGATTTTCTCCTTGAAGAGTTTAGAGTCAAGTTGCAAGGCAAGAAAAATGAGTTTAGAGCAGTGTGGGAGAATACTATGTAGACCAGCACTAGTCTAAACCAGGACTAGCTGGTGCAGGGTTTAAGTGTAGTCAGGTTGCAGGGTTTGCAAAGATTATATAATGGCTGGAGAAGACAAGTCTGCTTTACAGAAGAAGAACCTTAATGTTGAATCTGAGGGAGAGTCACATTTGGGTAGACAGACAGCAAGGAAGGGGCGTGCATGGGCAGGGGAACGGCATGATCACAGATAGAAGCCGGAGGGACGGTGGTATTGCAGACCTTGGAGAAAATGACTTATGTGGGAAAGCAGTCAGCTCATGTGGGACCTTAGAAACCTCTGGAAATGAAGCCTCCCAGGACCTTTTCAAAGATCTTTCCTTTAACTCTCAGCGGATGACAGCCAATTTTCAGAGAGCCTTATTTGAGTGCCAAACTTGGAAAATGACATTCAGCTGACATTTAACAATTTGCACAGATTTTGCAAGGGCTTTCTTTTTCATGTGTGAAACTAAACTGAGAGAAGACAAAATAAGATTGTAACACCTGATAGGAGATTAAATCAGAGCATTCTCTCCATTAAAATGTTTTTCCCTTTAATCTTATGGTTGAAAGCAATGCACTCTGATTAATTTTAGGTCCAGAGATAGCATCCTCTGACTTCTGATCTTGTTTAGACATCAGATTCCCTGCATGATTATAAAAATTCCTCATGCCATTTTGACAGTTTCATGGATAAGGGCCATCTGTGGAACCTAAGGATTCTACCACCTATGAGTTTACTAAGTCTAATTAAAAAAAAAAAAAAACTATATATCTTTAAATGTTCAGTGTTAGGTAATTATTTAAATAGCGTGCATTTGTATAGAACCTAAGGGTCTAAGAACAAGAAAAAATGTAGACTTCATCTTTTTTAGTACCCCAATAATAAAGATAAGGAAACCCTTACCCATGAAGGCAATGTGCTCTATCAATGTTACAGGTTAAGATGTAGAGTCAGTGCTGGTTCTCTGATGTAGCATTCAGTGCTCTTTCCAGAGTGTATGTGCATGTGTGTGTGTGTGTGTGTGTGCATACGTGTTTACACATGCAGGATAACTCAAAATAAAATATCTCAAAATAAGTCAAATGAGCAGAACTTTTAAATCTCACAATTATTATGTGTCTGTAAAGGTCCATAGGGAATAGCTGTTGAGTAAGTTTGACGAAATGTTTCAAACAGGAAAGAAATAAACAAGTTAAGTGCATTCGGGATGAAGATTTCTCCTTGACTTTTAATTGCATTGAGAGTGACTTTTTTTTTTTTTTGAATTGTGATTTTTTTCTCTTCTCTACCGTTTTATTTTCTTCTTCCTTTATTTAACAGAAAAAAATCATTACATGGCTCCAAATTCATACTGAATGCTGATTTGACCATGAGAAGGTAGGAGATAGTAATTTCCAAGAAGTTCTGAGTTCTGACCTACCTTACTGGATTTTTTTTTTTTGTTTGTTTGTTTGAGACAGAGTCTCAAGCTGTTATATTGTCAGAGCTCACAGCAACCTCAAACTCTTGGGCTTAAGCGATTTTTTTTGCCTCAGCCTCCCAAGTAGCTGGGACTACAGGCTCCCACCACAAAGCCCAGTTATTTTTGTTGTTGTTGTTGTAGCTGCCATTGTTGTTTTAGCTGGCCCTGGTCGGGTTCCAACCTGCCACCCTTGGTGTATGTGGCCTGCACCCTGCTGACTGAGCTACGGGTGCCACTCTTACTGGTTGTTGTTAAATAGTACTTCTTTGGGGTAGGCAACTGCCTTAGCGACAACATGGCAATGACATTTCTCCCAAATTTATTTCATTTTAATGGCATTTATCTCATTTAACTCAATGGCTTTTAATATTAATTTCAGAGCGTACAGAATATAAATTGCATAAAGAGGGGTGAGGCCATTCCAGGAAATAAATGTTGTTTAAGTTCTTACTCATTGCACGTCAATAACTGGATTTTGCTGAGGATTTAGATATATAAAGCTGTGCCCCTTTCCGTGATGAATTGAGAACCTGGTAAGAAAAGCCAAACATATTCACAAGTACCTTCACTAATCAACCTCAAGTTGCTTTTGAATGGGATGAAAACTAATATATGGTAAATCTGTAATAAGGGGGCACAGTGTAGTAGGCCCCCCAAGAGGGAGAATTTTATTTGACTAGGGCACTGGCTTCCAAAAACAGATATTATTTAAAGCAGATTATTAGTAATTGGACAGGGGCAGAAGGGTATTCCACGTGAAGATAGTGGTGAAATGACTTGTGAGTGTGGGGGTTAAATTCTGAAAATAGTAAGAATTTTAGGGAGCAGCAGAAGTAAGCCTTGTAGTGCATGTTTAGGCAGAAAGATTGGTGAATTGGAGCCAGGGATGATCCTTGACAAAAGTGTGTTGGTTCTGGATTTGAACTGTAGATAGAGGGGAAGCACTGAAGTGTTAGGTACAGCTGGTGGCTTAGGATCATGGAACACTGGGTCTAGGGTAAGACAAGCTCAGATGCTGAAAGGCATGTAGCAGTTCCCTTCTCTTCATGTCCCTTGTGCCACTACTTTGACAAAACTCTTGTGAGAAAGGAAGACTTTTGATTCTATGTCCTTGTTTGTAACACGCGGTGATATTACACATACACTGAATTGAGACAGAGAGGGAAAAGGAGAGAAAACAAGAGAGTTTGTATAGATGAGCTAGAAAGAATGTTAGTGTGAAAGACGGGGATGACAAGAGGCAACTTCCTTGGGTGAGATAGATACTAAAAGATGGGGGGAGAGAGAGAGCAAGGGAAGTTTAAAACTTTTACTACGCCTTATGAATATTTCTCCCCTTTGATATTTTCATGAGAGATTCCAATAAAGATTACATTGTTTTTTGAAGTTATTTTCCATGCCACGATGCTTTTTTCCCCCCTTATAATACATATCATGCTTTTTTCCCCTTACAGTACACTGCAAAATGGAAATATCAATTGGCTGGACATGATAAAGCTGTTGTATATAATTGTTTGGTTATCCCTTGCTGCTTTTTTCACAAAAAAAGTTTCCATACTTTCTGATTTTCTTTTTTTTTGAGACAGACCCGGGCTCTGTGCCCAGGCTAGAGTGCTGTGGTGTCAGCCTAGCTCACAGGAGCCTTAGACTCCTGGGTTCCAGGGATCCTCCAGTCTCTGCCTCTGGAATAGCTGGGAGTACAGGCACCTGCCACAATGCTGGACCATTTTTTTTTTCTATTTTTAGTAGAGGTGGAGTCTAATTCTCACTCAGGCTGGACTGGAACTCCTCAGCTCAAGGGGTGCTCTGACCTCAGCCTCCCAGATTTGCCATAATTTGATTAATACTTTTGTCAAAGTTCCACTTATACTTTCCTATAGCTGCCAAGCAAATGTAAGTGTTGAGCAACCTTTACATGGTTTGTTAAGTAAGATATGGTTTGTTAAAATGGCCACAAGTGAAAAACAGAACAACCAGACAGAATCAGTCAGTTTGTTTCAGCAGCTATGCCTCCATTTTATTTCCTATTTGTGTGACCATTTTCTTCAGGTCCTGATTCTTGGTCTTCATTCTCAGCCACGTTTTTGTGGAACATCCCTGGTTTGTATGCTGACATCTTCTCTAAGGGCTACCTGGTGTGTTCCTCCTGGGTTCTTGTAGTTCAGATAGAGTCTTGGCATCTGTTTCTTATTTCGCTGTTTCTCTCTGCTCCACATCCTCCTGTGCCAGGAAAGGCATTGTTTTCTGAAGGCTTTTGTTTGCACAAAGAATGCTGAATAAGCTATTTTCCTTCTTTACTTCCTTCTTCAACTTCTGTGTCCCTTCTTTACTTTCTTCAATATTTATTGAATATCTTCATTGCAAAAAATATCACAAGGACCCCTGGAGAACGGGGGAAGAAAAGAGCTTGACTTGGATTCAAAATACTTTAATTCTGACTTTGTTCGGGCTCTAATTCACCTCACAAACATCACTATTTCTTTAATTTTTTCCAAGTTAAATGCTCATACCTATAAAACAAAGTATTTGCTGACTTAAAAGTTTGTATCCTCATGTTAACTTGAAACTAAAAAATTTTTAACCAGATTGGCCTTTCTAATGGTGAACAATCCTTGGGCACTTTTTAAAAAGTACAGTCTTTATGATTGTCCACTCCACAATCATTTACTTACTAGTGGCACCAATCACACTGCCTTGAGATGTCTCCTTGACTTATTGGTTTATCTCTTTTCTATCATTTCCTTTTATAGATTGTTTCTTTATTGGTCAGATAAAACTCCTCCTGCTAGGTGACAGGAAAATCCTTTTGGGGGATGCTAACAGACAAGCTTATCACAGAGGTAAGGGTCAGTGTACACAGTGGTTATCAGTCCTAGAAGTAGGATGTATCATGGTCTCCACAGGCTAGAATTAGCTGCCAAATGATGATGGAAAAGGAGAACCAGGAGAGGGCTATAAATAGTAGAAACTAGATAAATGTGGGCAGTTGAACAGAGGGTACAAGATGGGAGAGTTTGATATAATTGCTGTGCATTGGTCTGTGAGCTGGACACACCTTTTATTGTTGCTGATTTATTGGGTAGTTATGAGAATAGAAGTTTCTTCAAAAGAAAAATTTTGTTTGTTCAGGCTGCAGCCAAACTGATAGAGCTGTGAAATAAAAAAGCAAAGCATGGTAAAGTAGATTTTTTTTCCTTTTGGTAACTGCAGAATACACCTTAAATTTACCTGATTTTCCTCTGTTCTCCTTCATGCTGTGGAAAAAGAAATTTATGTTGAAATATTACAAGTTTTCTTTTCTTTTTTCTTCTAACTGGCATGCTGGAAAGCTTTAGGTTATAAATCTGTAACACTTAGCCCTTGGCATGCTGGAAAGCTTTAGGTTATAATCTGTAACACTTAGCCCTTGTTTTGTATGTTTATGATACAATTAAAAAAAAAAGTGCCACTTAAGACAGGGATGGGAGGCTGCATTTTTCCAATCAACCTTCATTGATTCTGAGTTTAGAGCAAAACTTGAGCCTTTCTGTGTTCCAGTCCAATTATGCCACTGAAACGTGAGTTCATTGTTCAAAAAGAAATTGCTTCTTTTTTAAAAAAGCTTTTAGACATCAAATAATTTCTTTAAAAACAAATTGCAAACAAGTCAAACCAATGCAGAATTAACTCTCCCTAAAGTAAACTTGAGTTCCACAATTAAAGAGGAAAAAAAATCTTCAACAAATGTAGCAAAGAATTTAGAGTCAGTCAATAGTATGTGTTGATTTCTGATTGTATATTTTTCCCTGCCAGAACATTGTTGAGGGAGGTGAGAGGAACAGAAGGCTGCAGTCTTTCTCTAAATTGTCTGATGACCATTGTGGCTGGATAAGAATAACTTAAAGATATCCCCACCAGGCATACTGGCCCACTTCTGTAATCCTAGCACCCACATGGGAGGTCAAAGTGGGTGTATTGCTTGAGCTTAGGAGTTTGAGACCAGCCCAAGCAAGAGTAAGACCCCACCTCTACTAAAAAAAGAAAAAGAAAAAAAAAAGAAAAACAATTAAGGTATCCCCACACTCATCTCAAGATTCTACATCTTGAAGGTTTTATGAGTATAGTTGTAAAAATGCAAATAAAAATACTTAAATAAATAATACTTAAAAATAAAAAAAAGAAGATAAGGTACGTTTCTCAAATCAGAACATTCTGATCCATCACAGACATAATCATTGGTGGGATGGAGAAAATAGGAGTGCTGTCTTCCAAGAGGGAGAAAGTGTAGCTGAAGTGTAGTGAGAAAACTGGCCAGTGAATGTAAAGATGAGGACTGAATTTATTCTCCTGTCCAATAGAGAACAAGATGCAGCAACAGCATAAAACACCAAAAGGTCCAAAGCAGACATAGAGCAGAGTCTGTTTCACTCATTCCAGCCTGGAATGTGTATGTCTACGAGAAGAGAAGGAGAAAAGGAGGGAAACGGACCCCCATTACAAGCCACCTTTCCCTTTCTTTTAATCTTCTAGACAAACCTAGGCTAAGGCTGAAAGGGCAATGCCAGACTCTGTTTTCCATTCGAGCTATACTTCAAATAACAAGGAGGAGGGATAAAATACAAATTAACTGGGTGGGCTCTGGGTCTGGACTATATAAATATAAATCTAGATTTGCATCACACTAATTTCAAGTCCTTGGGACATTTACTTAACTGCCCTTTAAAGGGGAGGCAAAGATGTGATTTGTCTCACTGGACAGCTGGGAGAATTGGTTGGCTCCACTCATGGGATGTGTCTGGAAAAGTGCCCTGCACAGAGTCAGCACTCAGTGACACTGTTAGGCATGATCACTCCTAGTGAGTGTGGTGTGAGAAAATCCCAGTTACTTGCATGTTGGATGAAACAACTCCAGTGAATGATTTCAGGGATAAGAAGCAAGCTTTCCTTCAAACATTCAAAATTTCATCTCTACCAGATCATCAGACCTTTAGATCATTGCAATGAGAATGGAGCTCACCAAGTCATGATAGTGGGAACGATTCAAAATGCAAGTTATTTGGCATTATAATACATTTTAAGCCATGGATAACACATTTGTTCCTGTATCAGATTTTGATGTGGGAAGAACAGAACATACTAGAAGAAAGAAAGACTGGAAATAAGAGGTAGAGACTGGAGAAAACAATTCCAAGGAGATAGAGAACCAGTTCTTACTGCCAAGGCCTGGGGCTACATACAATACAAACCTTGCTGACTTTGCAACTCAGATATGATTATTAATAACACTGAGAGTAAAACATAAAAATGAAAGATTTTTATGGAATCGAAGGCTAAAGGAAAATAATTTCCCCTCTTTTCTATCCTTCTTTAAGTCTTTAGTTTCCAAATATGTTTGGTAATATTTCTTTTATGCTGTTGTTGTTTTACATTTTGCCAATGGTTTGCACATTTTGCACATTGTGCATGTGCTAAATATTTATAGAGAAACTCAATACACCACGGATCTTGTGAGTGCCTTGAGGGCAGGACCTGGCTTAATAAAGTCAAAAAATTATTCATAGCCATTCTGGGTGAGAGTCCCATAGTAATACAAAATTACATGAATGTTAATAAAAGACTTAGCAAAAGACATAGATCACAGATCACTGAACCCAAAATGGTGGTCATGGGAGGTTTTAGTGTTCAAATCAACTTGAAGTCTTGTTTCAGAAGATAAGATGGTTTTATATACTAGACAGGCTATGTTGCTCTGTGGGAAGCAAAAATCCCCGTGAACTTTTCGTTTGCACTCAATGTCCATCAGGAGTCAGCAGAGAGCTCTCCTTTGTACCTACCATCTTTATTCTGGAGCCTGGGCTTTATTCTGGGGAGCCCCCATCTGGACCATGGCCATTTGCCAGAACAGAGCAAACAAGACTGTCATAAATTTTGGCCTCGTTCTGTAAACTTCCACGTGAATGTGACACACATCACTTCCATTCTTTTTCCTGAAGCAAGTCCTATATATAATTACCCTTAACTTTAAATAGGGTGGTCAAGGACAGTTCTATCATTGTGTCTGAATATTGGAGTGCTGAAATACTTGGGGAATACCATGAATGGCGACTACAGCTGAAATCACAAAAAACATTTTATTGCAAGATTTCTTGTGTTTACTCAGTGTTTGACAAAATAATTGAGCCTGCACTGATGAGATGTTAATAGCTTCATAAAGAACATTCATGACTTAAAAAAATACTAACATTTATCCACTGAGATGCTACCACATGTCAGGAAAAAAAATGCCCCAGCCACCATTGGTAATAATTTCAGCATATCTTCAATCGGGTGTGCTTTCATGAAAGGAGTTGAAACCAGTATAGAGTAACAAGAGGTCTGGAGATCAGCATTCATTGGCATTAGTTTGGCTTTCAGTGATGCCACCAAGAACTCACGCACCTACAGTCTTTGTGCCTGCATTTCTTAGTGTAAGATGTTTTTTTTTTTCACACTCAGTGTTTCTGGGCCTTAACACAGCTATTGTAGTTCCAGTCATACTTTGTCTATTGAAAATCAACACCCTGGATAACAAAGTCAGTGTATTTAGAGGGACAATTATTCCAAGGATTGGTGTAATGATTTGCAAGGGCTGCCATAAAAAAGTACAACAGGTTTAGCACCTGTAGCACAGTGGTTACGGCGCCAGCCACATACACTGAGAGTGGCGGGGTCAAACCCAGCCTGGGTCAGCTAAACAACAATAACAACTGCAACAAAAGATAGCCAGGCATTGTGGTGGGTGCCTGTAGTCGTAGCTACTTGAGAAGCTGAGGCAAGAGAATTGCTTAAGCCCAAGATTTTGAGGATGCTGACACCACAGTGCTCTACCAAGGGCAACACAGTGATATTGTCTCAAAAAAGAAAAAAAAAAAAGTACAACAGACTGAGTATCTTAAGCAAAAGAAATTTATTCTATTACTATTCTGGAGGCTATAAGTCCAAGATGTAGATGTCAGTAGGGTTGACTGCTTCTGAGGGCTGTGAGGAAAATCTCTTCCCCACTTCTCCTCTAACCGCTGCTGGATTTTAATTTTAAAAATCTGATAATGTTGCATACTGCATGGATTGAATTGAGATAATTCTGAGACATCTGAGTGGAGGGGCCTGATTAGAGTTAAAAGATTTGAGGTCAAATAGAAATCAGTCACATAGAAGTGATTGATACAGTTGCAAAAAATATATAGCAGTAAGGTGGTGATTATTTAGATGCTTGAATAGTAATGATAATTATTGAATGCCCACCAAGTGCCAGAAACTTTATTCATAGTGTCTCATCCTCACAATTACTCTGTAAGAGAGCTGTATTATTTCTGATTTACAAATGAGAAATCTAAATCTCTGAGACATTAAGCAATTTGCCAGGGATCATATAGCATGTAAGGGTCGGGGGAGCCCAGTCTTCAAACCCGTCCCTGTCAGACTTAAAAGTTTATGTGCTTCAGCTCTACTCAAAGACAATTACTTCATAATGAATTCCTGTAAGGGGGCAGGGTATTAAGAATCACATAGGAAACAAAACTTAGCTGTTTTCTACAGGTGAGTAGAAAATTATATTCCCTCCTCTTTATGTGACATAGGCCAGATGAGGGCCATACAGAATATGAGATGTGTGACAGGAGAAAATTATCACCCATTAAGCTATAAAAGTTCCACTCAAACCAAAGATGAAAGTACTTGTGAATGGCAAGAGGGACTTCCTTGGCAGACACAGCAAAGTTACTGGACACAACCTCTAAATTCCCCACAGTGGATCTGTTAATTCAGCATTTCCTGATTTAGGGAGAAATCTTGCATAATACATGCCAAAGCTATTTTGAGCACGAATTAGCACTTTGCAATGGGCATGTAAATTTCTCATTTCAATAAAAATACCATTGCTCTATAAAGAAATGGAGAGCTAGGCTAAATTTGCTACTTCTTTGGAATGGACATATTAAAAAGAAACTGAAGAATGATTCTGTTTTGGAGTCTCTATGGAATGAACAAAGTAGAAATTTGATATCCTATGAACAAAGGGATCAGTTGTGATTGCAAAAATGGAAAAGAAAATGTGACTTAAAATTCTCTATAGTCATAAATTCAAATTATGCCTAAATATATGGTGAGAATTCTTAAACAATAAGTATATTGGAAAAAAATAGTAGCCTATGTTTTTAACAAATTGATTTATTCACCTGAAATTTCCTTGTGATACACACTCTCATCTGCTGTAGGTTTAAGGGAGGAAGTGGCTCCCATCTAACATTTGCAGTGCTGGTGAATAATTGTTAAAGGAAGCCTTCATACCACATATATAAATTTTCATATCACATAGCATAATTCAATAAAATAAATTGGCAAATAACTTAAAGATGAGAGGCATCACACCTAGGTGTAGAATTCACAGACTCTGTGCAGAACATTATGTATGGGGAAACCTGGCCATGGCCTCTGGTGGTTCATCCTTGACAGGGGGTCTGTTCTTCCCATCCCAGGTTCTGCCCAGCACTGCAAAACATGCACTTGTGAACACCCCATCCTGCATATCCAGGCTCCCTCCATAGCACTAGGCCAATAAGGAGATGGGTGCACACTGGGATGATGGCTGTCCCCTGGAAAAACCTGAGAAAGAAGGATTTGCAGACCTTGGAAATGAGTTTGGAGAAAATAAATAAAACATCCCCTAGTTCTGGGTATCTGGAGGTGAGAGAAACCAGGTGCATGGTTAGCCTGTTGTTACTAATTCTTGGCTTGTCACCTTTAATTATGTATGGAGAAGAACCTAAACAGAATTATTTGTACCGTCAAAACATTAGTAAAAACAAAGTGGGTGGAGAAATTATACAAATTCACATGAAAGTCCATGAAAAATAATACTTTCAAATACTTCTGAGAAAACAAGATTTGTTTTAGGGCCTTTATGATAGAGGATGGTTGCAATCCTCAACCTCAAGTGTATGTACATGATGGGAATGAATATTGTCTAGGTAAACATTTTGCAAAGAAAGAGAAGATATAACTGCAATGCTATTCTTTTCAGACTATATATATATATATTTAATCATGGTATTGTAGAAAATTAAATATATATATATATATATTTAATCATGGTATTGTAGAAAAAAATGTGGGTAAAATTATTCATTTAAGCCCAATTAGTTTTGATTTTCCAGCCACACTTTTCTATGAAGCAAAAAATGTTTCAAGTCTGCTTTAGCAAACACATGCTGTGCCATTGCCCTTTTCTAGGGAAGATCTTAGAAGAGTGGGGCTGATTGAGTCAAACCTTCCTGTTTCTATCTCTGCTCTGCCAGTGATTTATTCTAGGGCTTTTGGAAGATCATTTACCTTCTTTGTATCTGTCTCTTCATTTTAAAATGAGATGGCACATTTTAATGACACAGGTATGTATTAAATATAGGGGAGACACTGGCATTGGAGATGTCCTCAAAGAGGAATTAACCCAGGAAAAGTTAAAAGATAGAGGGGTGAAAGCCAGAGAGGAATTTTATATTACTAAGTATGTGTCATGTTTATTATATTGGCTCTTTTCTTTTTCCTGATGGGTGTGATCAGAGGCAGAAGATCTGCAAAAAGAAGGTGGAATATAAGGCATGAGGGAAGGACATCTGGTACATGAAAGACAGATGAGAGGAATTTGACTAAATTTGAAACGCCCAAGATGAGATATTCTCTTAGATCTATCTAGATTATCTAGATTAAATTCATGACTGAAATATATTTTAATGATCACACATACTAATAATTTACTATTCCTTACCTTACTGTTTCTAAGTCAAACGAACACCAGTATAAATGACTACTAAACATATTTTAGAGATTTTTAACATTTGGTAGAAGAAATAGTATTGAAAAGTTCAGTCTGAAAAATTTCAGACTTGTCTATAAGACAATAGATGACACAGTTTGTGATTGTAACAAGTGAGAAAGAATACGTGATGCTGGGTGGCACCTGTGGCTCAAGGAGTAGGGTGCCGGCCCCATATACCAGGGGTGGTGGGTTCAAGCCTGGTCCTGCCAAAAAAAAAAGGAATACTTGATGCTTCCAAAAATAATGTGAAATTGCTTTTGAAGATCCTGTAATTTTGTTCAGGCTTGACTTGGGTCCTGTTGAATTCAGGCCAGATGGGACAAACTGATAAAAATGAAACAGCAGATGTCGGTAGATATCCCAGCAGCTGTTTGATATACAGCCACATGAATTATCAAAATAAAGACTTATTTTAGGGATTCTGACAAGAATGGAAGTGTTTTGGAATAGTGCTATAACTGTGGATTCAGCTGTGGAGAGGGATCAAAGTTGGCGTTTCCTACAGCAAAACATGGATTTATTTGTCAGGGAGAACAAAGAAATTTTAAGGCTCCAGTGTGGTACCAACTATAACTACTATAAGAATTTTATCCGTTTTGGCTAAAGAAGGATTTAAACTTTCTATTCCCAAAGTGATTTTGTGTTGCAGGGATTTCCTATGATTTGAGGAGCCTCTCTATAAGAACATTCTTTGTAATTTCTACCTCAAAAATTTTAATAACATTGTACAGTCATCAAATTGATTTCTGAACAAAAATGACTTTGATATTTGTCACTACTGTTTTCGTTTTTCTACCTTGACACAGATATTTACATCACTGGAAAGGAAAACCCACAAGATACAAGCCAAATCACCAAAGAGTTCTTCCCTACTGTTTTTTCTACTATCTAAGATCATTACCATTAAATATTCTATTCCAGAGATATAATTGATTCCCAAAGCTTATCTTGGTCATTGGCCCCTGAGACCATTGCTTATATCATCTCATCTCTCTCAGGATTGCTTTCATATCAATTATCCTCATTCATGCCATTGTCCTTCAGACATATGAACGATACTTCTTCATAGAACATGCTTGACTGACTTGGCCCTTGGAATGTCCTACAGGAGTGTTAGGGTGCTGGAATCAGCTAGACCTGGCTTTTTATAACTTACTGTGTGCATTTCTCCCAAACCATGTGTCCAATGACCTCAAGTTCATAGCTTGAAAATTGGCCAGTGTGGAAGAATTTACATCAAGGAAACTGGCATAAACTACAATTATGGTTATCTCCCAGACCAACAAGAGCCAGTGGTTAAATATTTACCAGCACACCATTAGAGAGCAAATATATAAATAATTTTTTGTTTAGTATGTACAACTCTGGGTTTTCAGTTACTTGTTTATCTCTATGTGTTTTACTTAGAAAGATTTTGGGCATTTGAGGGCAGGATCCTTTCCTTATATATGCATTTCTCAGCATGCCTCATAAACTGCTCTAGAGCTCTGAATATGAATTTTATAAATATTGACTGATCAAGGTACTGTCAAATTTTAATAGGGAACAGGAATTTCTTTCTCTCAATAGCACAATAATGAAATTGTCATATGTCTCCAGGAATTATGGCTTCTTTTTTTTTTTTTTTTGTAGAGACAGAGTCTCACCTTATTGCCCTCGGTAGAGTGCCGTGGCGTCACACAGCTCACAGCAACCTCCAAATCCTTGGGCTTAGGCGATTCTCTTGCCTCAGCCTCCCGAGTAGCTGGGACTACAGGCGCCCGCCACAACGCCCGGCTAGGAATTATGGCTTCTTAAATAAATAATATCATTACCAGTTAGTTTTCAAATATGAACAAATACGTAAGCCAAACTGTTAAACTATAAGTAAAGTAAATAATACCAGGAAATGGTAATAAATATTTCCTCAATTCAAATAGGCACTCAAATGCATGTAATAGTCTTATGCCAAGGCCAAAATTATAGGGTGGACACAGACCAGAATTGATTATCAATGTCAGAGAGAGGTCAATTCTAAGTGTTAGGCTGGATGCCATGCTTGAGATCAACTCCTTCATCTGCTTGAGATAGTGGAGGCCCAGAGTGGAGGTGTACAGAATGGAGACTAATTCTCTCTTGTTTCTACTTCCTGAGTTTTCTTTCAATAATTTTATTTTATCCCTGTTTAACCCTAACCCTTTACATTGCCACTTTATGAATACGAGGGGAGCATTTTCTGTGGTCTACCAAAATTAATGGAACTTTTTCTATTCCATTGTATTTCATAACACTGTCTTAACGATGTCATTAGATGGCAGAACATAAAGTCTTATTTTACCTAAATGAACAAAAACTATGCCAGTGTTATTTAGAGTAAAGCACTCCACTTAGGAACTATGAATCTTTTTTTTTTTTATTAAATCATAGCTGTGTACATTGATATGATCATGGGGCATCATTCACTAGCTTCACAGACCGTTTGAAACACTTTCATCACACTGATTAACATAGCCTTCCTGGCATTCTCTCAGTTACTGTGCCAAGACACTTACATTCTACATTTACCAAGTTTCACATATACCCTTGTAAGATGCACCGCTGGTGCACCAATCCCCTTCCCTCTACCCACCTCCCCCCCCTCCCTTCCCTGTCTCCCTTCCCCGTATTCTTAGGTTGTAACTGAGTTATAGCTTTCATGTGAAAGCCCTAAATTAGTTTCATAGTAGGGCTGAGTACATTGGGTACCTTTTATTCCATTCTTGAGATACTGATACTTTGCTAAAAAGAATATGTTCCAGCTCCATCCATGTAAACATGAAAGAGGTAAAGTCTCCATCTTTCTTTAAGGATGCATAATATTCCATGGTGTACATATACCACAATTTCTTAATCCATTCATGGATTGATGGGCACTTGGGCTTTTTCCATGACTTAGCAATTATGAATAGGGCTGCAATAAACATTCTGGTACAAATATCTTTGTTATGATGTGATTTTTGGTCTTCTGGGTATATGCCCAGTAGAGGGATTACAGAATTGAATGGCAGATCTATTTTTAGATCTCTAAGTGTTCTCCATATCTCTTTCCAAAGGAATGTATTTATTTGCATTCCCACCAGCAGTGCAGAAGTGTTCCCTTTTCTCCACATCCGCACCAACATCTCTGGTCTTGGGATTTTGTGATATAGGCTAGTCTCACTGGAGTTAGATGATATCTCAAAGTAGTTTTGATTTGCATTTCTCTGATGATTAAAGATGATGAGCATTTTTTCATATGTCTGAAGGCCATGTGCCTGTCTTCTTCAGAGAAGTTTCTCTTCAAATCCCTTGCCCAGCCTGCGATGGGATCCCTTGTTCTTTTCTTGCTAATACGTTTGAGTTCTCTGTGGATTCTGGTTATTAAACCTTTGTTGGAGACATAACCTGCAAATATCTTCTCTTATTCTGAGGGCTGTTTGCTTGCTTTACTTACTGTGTTCTTGACTGTGCAGAAGCTTTTTAGTTTGATCAAGTCCCAGTAGTGTATTTTTGAAGCTGCTTCAATTGCATGGGGGGTCCTCCTCATAAAATACTCGCCCAGACTGATTTCTTCAATGGTTTTCCCTGCACTGTCCTCTAGTATTTTTCTAGTTTCATGTCTTAAGTTTAAATCTTTAATCCAGTGACAGTCTATCTTAGCTAATGGTGAAAGGTGTGGGCCCAGTTTCAGTCTTCTGCGTGTTGCCAGCCAGTTCACCCAGCACCATTTGTTAAATAGGGAATCTTTTCCCCACGGAATGTTTTTAACTGGCTTGTCAAAGATTAAATAATGGTAAGTAGCTGGATTCATCTCTTGGTTCTCTATTCTGTTCCAGACATCTACTTCTCTGTTTTTGTGTCACAACCATGCTGTTTTGATCACTATCAATTTGTAGTATAGTCTGAGGTCTCGTAGTGTAATTCCTCCTGCTTTTTTTTTATTTCTGAGTAATGTCTTGGCTATTCGAGGTTTTTTCTGATTCTATATAAAATGAAGTATTGTTTTTTCAAGATCTTTAAAGTATGACAGTGGAACTGTAATAGGGATTGCGTTGAAATTATATATTGCTTTGGGTAGTATAGACATTTTAACAATGTTGATTCTTCCCAGCCATGAGCATGGTATGTTTTTCTATTTGTTAACATTTTCAGCTATTTCTTTTCTTAGAGTTTCATAGTTCTCTTTATATAGCTATTTCACGTCCTTTGTTAGATAAATTCCCAAATATTTCATCTTCTTTGGCACTACTGTGAATGGGATAGTGTCCTTAACTGTTTTTTCAACTTGACTATCGTTGGTATATATAAAGGCTACCAATTTATGAATGTTGATTTTGTAACCTGAGACGCTGCTGTATTCCTTGATCACTTCTAAGAGTTTTGTAGTAGAGTCCGTAGTGTTTTCCAGATATACGATCATATCATCTGTGAAGAGCGAAAGTTTGATCTCTTCTGACCCTACATGGATATGCTTGCTCGCCTTTTCTTCCCCAATTGCAGTGGCTAAAACTTCCATTACAATGTTAAAAAGCAATGGAGACAATGGGCAGCCTTGTCTGGTTCCTGATCCGAGTGAAATGATTCCAATTTAACTCCATTCAATATGATATTGGCTGTGGGTTTGCTGTAGATGGCCTCTATCAGTTTAAGAAATGTCCCTTCTATACCAATTTTCTTAAGTGTCTGATCATGTAGGAATGCTGGATATTATCAAAAGCTTTTTCTGCATCGATTGAGAGAATCATATGGTCTTTGTTTTTTAATTTGTTTATGTGCTGAATTACATTTATAGATTTACATATATTGCACCAGCCTTGAGACCCTGGGATAAAACCAACTTGGTCATGATGTATAATTTGTTTGATGTGTTGCTGTATTCTGTTTGTTAGGATCTTGTGGAATATTTTTGCATCTATATTCATTAGTGATATCAGTCTATAATATTCTTTTCTTGTTGGGTCTTTTCCTCGTTTGGGGATCAGGGTGATGTTTGCTTCATAGAATGTGTTGGGTAGTCTTCCTTCTTTTCTACCTTTTGGAACAGGTTGAGTAATATAGGTACTAATTCCTCTTTAAAGGTTTGGTAGAATTCTGATGTGAAACCATATGGTTCTGGGCTTTTCTTTTTAAGGAGGTTTTGTATGGTTGATGCTATTTACGAACTTGATATGGGCCTGTTCAACATTTCCACTTGATTCTGGCTAAATTTTGGAAGATGACGTGCTTCCAAGTATCAGTCAATTTCCTTCAGATTTTCATATTTCTGAGAATAAAGTTTGTTGTAATATTCATTAAGGATTTTTTGGATTTCTGAGTAGTCTGTTGTTATTTCGTCTTTGTTGTTTCTGATTGATGATATTAGAGATTTTACTCCTTTTTTCCTGATTAGGTTGGCCAAATGTTTATCTGTTTTATTGACCTTTTCGAAAAACCAGCTTTTTGATTTATTGATCTGTTGTATTATTCTTTTGTTTTCAATTTCATTTAATTCTGCTCTAATTTTGGTTATTTTTTTTTCTTCTACTGGGTTTGGGGTTGGAATGTTCTTTCTTTTCCAGTTGCTTGAGATGTCCCATTAAGTTGTTCACTTCCTCTCTTTCTGTTCTCTTGAGGAAGGCTTGCAGTTCTATAAATGTCCCTCTTAGAACTGCCTTGGTGGTGTCCCAGAGATTCTGATAGTTCGTATCTTCATTGTTGTTTTTTTATAAAAAATTGGTAATTTCTTTCTTTCTTTTTTTTTTAAACAAAAAGCGAACTTCTTTATTGTACACAGTACAGAATATAATGCAGCTTGGCAGGATGCATATGGCCCTGCACAGGGGAAAGTATTTCAGATCAACTGGCAGGTAAAGCCTTTCTGCACTGTAGACTTTCCACACTCTGGAAAAGAAGCAAACAAACAAACAAAGAAAAAAGAAATCCCAAACCCCTGAAAAAAAAAAAAAAAAAAAAACCATTCTGGAGGTGCAGGAGTCCAATGGGAATGCCAGGGTGATGCCGTCCTATGTCCCATCCTAGGTCCTGTGACAGCACAGGCCACAAGTCACAGCAGGGGAAGGGGAGCTCAGGCTTACAGAGGATTATTTTCATACTTGTTAAGATAGCATAAATCCATCCAAAAAGAAAAAATCCCAAACCAGGGTAAGTAAAGAAAGACAAATCTATACAGCATTTACAACAAATAAATCTCTAGCTAGCTGGGGGTAAAATATACATCTATGTATAGACTATGTGTAGGTTAGAAAGCTATAAATATGGTTTAGAAAGAGTCCTTTGATTACAGTAGAATGCTAATTAAGGCCCAAGCTATAGGTCCACCACTTTTGTGGGCTAATTAGCTTCCAACAGAGGAGATTCTTACGTTCCCATAGCTATAAAGTGCACCCCTTATCCCTGCAAATATTTTTACATACGAGCTATCAGTCATAAGGGGGACAGTCTGAGACTATGGAGTGCCCCCACTAATACAAAAGTCATTCAAAGCCTGTGTCTTAGATTCATGGAGTCAGCACTGCCTCCGTTCACTTCTGAGGAGCAGCACAGTCATTCTTAATGTGCTAAGTGTCATGGGGAGCATAGATTTCTACCAACAGAGCAGGCAGGAATGTACGTCTTCCTCTACTTTGAGCTCAACTTTCATATAGCTTTAGCTTGGTTGCTTAAAACTTTTCCAATATAATACAGCAATCAGAATAAACTTAAAAAAAAAAGTGGCAGGAAACTAGAATAATAGTAATGTTTTACCTGTCAGTGTCACACATAAGTCTCAAACCCTATTGAATCATAGGTAGGGTTTGAAGTCCAACATTTAAAGAAAAAGGAAACTAAAACAAACTGATGCAATGGAAATTGTCATCAGTCATGCCCAGGGAAGAATCCCTAGGGTTCCCACCAGGTGACCAGGTTTCCAATGGACATGACGTGTGTTATGTACATATGCTTTCCAGAGAGGGCATGTTAGTGAGCATGGGGGACTATACACAGAGGATCTAAGCTTGTGTCCAGGCTGCCCTGCACACTTCAAAAATTTACAACTCAGGTGCAAATGTTTCACCAAGTTGTCTGGTGCAGAAAGCACAAAGCAGGCAACAAAGTGGGCTTTCACATGGCTAAGGGGAAGCCCCCAGCAAAGCTCCTCTCAAGCTGCAGTGTCTTTAAGTCGGCACGGCCCTGGTTGAAGGACACAGTACAGTTACCAAAGGTTTTTTTTGTTTGTTTGTTTGTTTTTCTTTAAATACCAAAAATATAAAAATCAGTTTATAAACTGTTTTTCTAAAACAACCACCAAAACAAAACAATCCCCTGAATCAAGGCAAAACAAAATACTGTCAAAAGTGTTAATCACCCTTCTCCTGAAATGAAAGCCATCTACCCATAGCCATGTGATGAGGAAGAGAAAGGGGCTTGCTCTACTTGGTGGCCACATGGCCAGAAGGTTCCCAAGGTTAGCAATGGTTTATGATTTGAGAACCATGGAGTGGGTAACGGCTGTTCTGACTGCCCCCCTTTTTGCCAGACCAAGGAGAGACATTTCAGATTTAGTTGGAGGAGCTCTCCAAATTTCTAGGTCTATTTTTAACTCTTATTGGTTTGAGCCCCCCCCCCAGCTTAGCCTACCCTACTTTTCTATGGGTTTGTGACTTCTTTTTCAATAAATTGTGCAAATCAGAGCCCTTCTGTGTAAAGGCATTTAGTAGTCCATGATCAATGCAGATTGTCACACACTCTGTCCTATTTTGGGGGTACTAGCCTGAACAAGGTATTGCTTTGCATATATTGTCCATGGTTAAGGAGGCTCCATTTTGATCTCTTCCCAGAAAACTCATCAGAGTCAAGAGTTGAGGCACCAGCCTTTTGGTGGTTTTCTGCCCCTCCCTGTTCCCACTCCCCAGCCAACGGGTCTGTCTTTAAGGGTGCCAATCCAGAGACAGCTTAGGTTCTCTGGATAATACTTGAAGGGCAAGCGTTAGGAACAGCCAAAAACACAAACCAACCACTGCCCTCATTTGTCTGAATGGGAATTGCTAGCTCTAGGATTTGGCCACTCAGAGGCTCAGAAACTTAGTACGAGATGACTTCAGCATAGGGGAGGCTGCTGCAGTGATCCATGTCTAGGAGGTAAGCAGGGCTGTCTTCAAAGTGGGTCAGGGGCAGAGTGTCGTCCTCGTTGAGGTGGCACTTAGACTCCGCCTTTAGAAATGGATGCTGATTGTCTGGGAAAGCCATGGAGAAAGGGGCATCTGGGTCACAGACAAATTTGTAGACATATCGTTCCCCAGCCACCTTCTGCATGATGCCTTTTTGTAGCGCAGAGAGTGGCTCAGTTTGTCATAGTTCATGGCCGGCCGATTGGGGATGCCCCAATGCAGAGCAACCTCCTCCAGTTCTATCAGCTTGAAATCCATGCCTCCGCAGGTCCAGGCAATGAAATGGGCATTGGCCAGGTCATCAAGAAGGGTGACCAGGAACTGCCACAGCTGAAGTGAACCTCGCCTCTGGTAAGGGGGCCCCTCCCGATACATGGTGGGCTCCTGTTTAATTTTGCCTTCCAGTCTCTCAGGCACAACGCAAGTGTCATCAAAGTACAACCGGGGATCTTTTTCATATGAAAAACCTTCATGGCTGCTGGAGAAATAACCCCCTCTCATGTAGGATGACTGGCAGTTAGGCACTTCTGAATCAATGCAGTAATCCCGGGGCTCCTGCTTGATGCCCATTGGTGACTGGAACCCATGTGCAGGGGGACCTGGTAGGCCTGGGAGCCCATGGTCATAGAGTAGGTCATGGTATTCTTGTTTGAATCCCTGAAGAGGTGGGGGAGCTGCAGGGGCAACAGGTTCTGATATTTGCCGGTGGTAACTGGGGCGATTACCTCCAGCAACTCCTGGCTGAGGAGGGAAGGGGTGGCAGGGTTCAGACAGTTGTCTCTGAAATCTCTGTTCTGATGGATACTGGTTTTCAGGCATCATTTTTGGCATCTCCAGGGGCTGATGTGGTGGTCGGGGGACCGCAAATGTTTGCTGCTGTGGTCCAGGCTCTGGACGGTGATTTCTTTCTTAATGTCATCTCTGACCCAGCTATCATTCAGCATAAGGTTATTTAACTTCCATGTTTTTGTATGAGTATGCAGATTCCTGTTGTTACTCAGCTCAAGTTTTATTCCATGGTGGTCCGAGAAGATACATGGAATAATTTCTATTCCTTTAAATTTACTGAGGTTAGACTTGTGACCTAAGATGTGATCGATTTTGGAATATGTTCCATGGGCTGATGAGAAGTATGTGTGTTCAGGTTTTTTGGGATGAAATGTTCTGTAGATGTCTGCTAAATCGAAATGTTGGATGGTTATGTTTAAATCTAAGATTTCTTTGCTCAGCTTCTTGTTGGAGGATCGATCCAACAATGGCAAAGGAGTGTCAAAATCTCCAACTATTATGGAGCTGGAGGTAATCAAGTTGCTCATGTATGTTAGTGTTTCTCTTATAAATTGAGGTGCCTTCTGGTTGGGTGCATAGATATTAATAATTGAAATCTCATCATATTGAGTACTACCCTTAATAAATATGAAAGGCCCATTCTTGTCCTTGTTTACTTTTGTTGGTTTAAAGCCTATTGTATCTGCAAATAAAATTGCAACACCTACCTGCTTTTTTCTGATTACCATTTGCCTGAAATATGGATGACCATCCTTTCATCCTGAGTCTGTATTTGTCTTTTAAGTTAAGATGTGACTCTTGCATGCAGCAAATACCTGGCCTGAGTTTTTGTATCCAATCAGCTAACCTATGACTCTTTAGAGGACAGTTAAAGCCATTCACATTACTGGATAATATTGTGAAGTCTGGTAAAATTTTGGGTATTGAGTTTTTCAAAAGTCCAGTGGACATTTTTATTCCTTTTGCCAGTGTGGAAATTGGAGTTTGATCCGAAGTTTCTGAGTAGGTTTACTTTTGTGGTATAGGATTGGGTTGGTCATTATGGAGGATAGGTCTGAGAATATCCTGAAGATCTGGTTTGGTTATGGCAAATTTCTTCAACATGAGTGTCATTAAAGTATTTAATTTCTCCATCATAAATGAAACTCAGTTTAGCTGGATACAAGATCCGGGGTTGAAAGTTATTTTGCTTTAGGAGACTAAAAGTCAATGACCACCCTCTTCTGGCTTGAAAAGTTTCAGCAGAGAGATCTGCAGTCATTCTAATATTCTTCCCTTTGAAGGTAATGGTTTTCTTTCTCCTGGCAGCTTTGAGAATTTTCTCCTTCGTATTAACTTTGGTGAAGTTAATTATGATATGCCTGGGGGATGTCTTATTGGGGTTGAGTCGTGCTTGGGTTCTGAAGCTGTCCGCTATCTGAATTTCAGAATTTCTAGGCATGTCTGGAAAATTCTCTTTCATAATTTCATGCAGAAGGGCCTCTGTGCCCAGTGAGGCCACTTCATTGGTTTCAGGAACGGATATGATTTGAACATTAGCCTTCTTCGAATATCCCAGAGCTCTCTGAGAGAATGATCCGTTTTTGCTCTCCATTTCTCTTCCTCTTTGAGAGTTTGGGAGTATTCAAAGGCTTTATCTTCGATGTCAGAAATCCTTTCTTCTGCTTGGTCCATTTTGTTGCTGAGGATTCTACTGCATTTTTCATATTTTTGAGGGCTGCTAATTCTTGCTTCAGTGTGTCTAAGTCTTTGGTATTTTTGTCTTTAAATTCATTAAATTCTTGAGACAACTTTTGAATTTCTCCTCGAATTCCTAATTCCACTTTATTAGTCTTGTCTGCAATCCAAATTCTGAATTTGATTTCTGACATGTCAGCCAGTAGTTTATGAATGGGATCTTCAATTACATCTGCCATATCTTTCCTTGGTGGGGTTGATCTGTTCTGGTTATTCATGTTACCAGAGTTTTTCTGCTGATTCCATCCCATGGTTGTTTTACTCCCTTTGATTCTTTCCCCTGGAGCTTTGTTGAGGGCCTGTACAGTGTTGTTGCCTGAGAAACTAGGGCCCTGTCTGGTGTGGTGGGGCTAAGTGGTTCTGTCTTGTTTTCAGCTGGTTTCTGTTCCACCCTAGTGAAACAGATACTCTGGATTAAAGTCTCAGCTGTGGAGAAATATCAGCAATTAAATCACCCCACCCACCACAGGCAACAATTTGAAAAGGAAAATCAAACCTTCCTACAACCGTGCACCCAGGGCACCACCTGATTTGTCCTCAGGCAATTTGTTCAGTTCAAAAGGTCCAAATCAATTGTGTCAGTCTGCACCTGTCTCTCGTGAGAGAGTTTAAGAGGTCTCTGGGTACTGGATCACAGGGGTCTGGTGACTACTCTGGTGTGGCTTGCTCCAGTGCTGCATGGAGTCAGGAGAAGCTACCCTGCCAATAGATCAGTCTGGGAAGTTTGATGCCTCCTTCCCCACCTTGCACCACTGTGACACCCAGTCACTAATAGCCCTGCAGTTGGCTGACCCAGTTGCCTGTAGTGAACCGATACTCCAGGAGTTTGCACCAGCCTGAATCACAAGGAAGTCTGCCAGTCTGCTGCGCTCTGCCTCTCTGTAGCAGGAGGAGGTGAGGCCCGACAACCTCGTGCGCTTGATGAAGGTTCAGGGGGTTTCATTCAGGTCCAGTCTCGCCCCTGATTTATGTTACTGACAGAACGGAGCAGAACAACTTTGTAGTTCCCCTGCAGAAGAGAAGCTGAATTGAATTCCAAATCAGCTTGTGTTTGCTCTTGTATTGTCTATAGGCTGACTATCCCATGAGGGCCAGGTGCGTCTTAGGCTCAGTAAAGTGGACCTCTGGGTCAGCCCTGCCCTGGAAGTTTCCCCGGTTTGCAAGTTGGAGTTGCCTCAGGCAAATCCTTTACTCACAGTCTCTGGTTGCCCAGGGAGACAGGTGGTGTGGCTTCAGAATATCTGATAGTGAGCCATATTGCTGCCAAAAGAGGGCTGCTGTTTTATGCCTCAGGGAACTGCTGCTCCAGTGTGGCTTGCTCCCAGCCAACCATCCTTTCTCTGCTCCCACGTCCCAGAGTCTGTACCAACTGGCTGCAGCCCTGGTACTGTCCACACCCCTTGAGTAATCGCCCAAGGGTCTGGACTCCTGGGGGACAGGCCTCCAGATCTCAGAGTGAGAACAGAGGGGAGCGCCGGGATCCCAGGGTTGTGGGCAGAGAACACACACAGTTTTACACAGTTTTATGCCTGGCTGTATTGTTGCCGAAAGACGGCTGCCACACTGTGCCTCAGGGAACCGCCACTCCGGTGCAGTCCCCTCATAGCCAGCCGTCCTCTCCATGTCCCATGCCCCAGAGTCAGTGCTGACCAGCTGCAGTCCAGGTACCATCCACACCCCTTGAGAAATCACCGAAGACTCTGAACTCCTGGGGGACTGGCCTCCCGACCTCAGTGTGAGTGGAGGGAAGTGCTGGGAGCTCAGAATTCCAGGTAGAAACTATATACAGTTTTCTACAGTTTTATGCCTGGCAGGAGAACGTGGTGGAACCCTAGTAGGGGAGGTAGGTCCAGTTTTTAGAGGGTCTCTTCCGTGGAGTATAGTGGGAGGACCTTTGAACTCTTCCCAATTGTTTGTGGGGCACTCCAAGCTGTTCTCATGGGGGAGGGGACTCCTGTCCACTTGGTGATGGATTTTGTACCTTTTGTTTGTATCCTTGTGGTTGTAGCTCACCTCAGGGGGGTTGATGTGCGTTCTTCAACCTTCTCTCTTAGTGCAGCTCAAATCCACTGTCCTTTAACTCTCCTTCTGGACGGGAGCCTCTTTGGAAACCTGGCCTCAGTCAGCCATCTTGTCTCCTCTCCAGGAACTATGAGTCTTGATGCTGCCATCTATTCTTAGTGGAAACTCATGCTCAAATCATGCCTTATTAATCTTTAAGGTTACTATGAAGATCAATCACAGCAGTAAACATAGTATTTATTTGAAAAGTAAAAATGTATGTATTGTTATTAGAAAGAAATTTCTCTAAATTTGTAAGAGGAAAACAGAAACCTAAAAGTATTTACATAGTAACATTATTTTTTATCTGTCTGCTTTTGAACCCAATCTGCAGTTAGGTAATTAATCTATTAAAATTATTTTGTTAACAATATACCATGTGCTGTGGCATGTACTAAGAAGGGAGTGATGTCATCATTCAGGCAAAATATGTGTGTATGTATATATAAATATATATGGATATATAACATATATATTATATATATATTATATATATATTTAAATGTACATGCATAATACTTCAGGAGATTAAAGAAAGAGAAGGTGAGTAAAATAAAAGAAGTGGGAGCAAGTCTCCATGGATTAGAAGGAATAGGAGTGAAGCAGAGTTGGTGTACATTTTTGACATGTCCTTTCAAAAAGAAGCAGCAGAAAATATGATCTCAGACAAATTATTTCTCACTTCAATTTAAAACCAAACTGTTCTTTGAAAAGTTTACCTCTGCTTTGTGAAGTCACATTGGATCTCATATTATCTTAAATGATCATCTAATCATTTGTGGATTAGGCCTTTTTCAACATTTCTTGACTCCCAGCTGTGTCAGAGTGAAATAAATAAGTAAATAATAGTGGAAGAAGTAGTCTTTGCCTTTACTTAATTACTTGGTTAAAATGATGGCATTGGAAACTTGGTAAAACAATCTTGCTCCTGTGACATTGCAAAGGCCACCAAAGCAAACCAAAATAGAAAAAACAAAGGGCACATCAACATAATGTACATATTATGGGGATTGTTGAAGGTCAGAGCATGATCTTTTACTTCTTAGTGACATATAATGCCAATATTTGTCAGATCTTATTGAAGACTAAAGCTCAGGCAAAGAAAAAAATGCATTGCATGACATTTGTTTTCTGTCCTATAGTATTAAATATTCCATTGTTATAAACAATCAGCTTTGATGATCAAATGATTGAAGTTATCGTTTTTTTCATGGAACACCGTCCAGAACATATTTATAATGAATTACAAGGAAACAGCTCAACACTCTAAACTATAATGGATCTTCTTTCCAACTCAATAATTAAAGAATCAGACAAACATCTATGTTACAGTTATTATTATTTTTTTCTTTTTTAAATAGTATCTGGCATATGAGATAAAAGAGGCTCCCTTTATTTTGTTTGAGAAAATGTGTTCTTTAGCTTTTCAAAATATTAAAGTTGTAAAATTCTGAATTGTATTGGGTATTTATTCCTAAGTCAGAATAGAGTGTGCCATGATTATTTGTAAGGATATGGTGCTAGGCCTGGGGCCTATGAGGAAAATCTGTTAGTCAAATACCCATATTCTGTAACCAAGTGATGACTTGGGTTTGTTTGTGTCTATATTAAAAAAATTCAAACCAGCAGATGAAATTGGATCAGTAATCTATAGGCAATAAGTGTATTCAGTCAGGAAGTTTTGTAGTTTTGAGTATCTATCAATTTGATAACAGAACACTGAGCAGCAATTAGAAATGCTAGTGGTAAGTTCAAATTTGATGGGAGAAGCTGATAAAATCTTGGCCTAGATAGTCAAACGTGTGGTCAGTAACTATGGGAGATCACCCTGGCTCACTCAGGATTCCTAATGTTCTCCCTTCTTTGCAGCTTCTAGTTCATGTGCCTTCGGAATAACACCAAGAACTTTATCACTTTCAGGCTACCCCCAAGAGTGGGGTCAGTGATGTTTATCAGTGCTGATAATCTGATGAAGGGAATGGTGCTGAAGGGCACATAGCACAGCAGAAAAATGTTTCAAATCATTCCCTGAACATGAAAGCATATTGCTATCTGAACTTGAGCAAAAATTTTAAAGCTGGCATAAATATTTCAAGATAGCAAAGATACCAAATCAACATATACTAAGCACTCTAGGAAGATGTTTTACTACACTGCTGCTTATCCCATAGATTCTGTAAATTCCAGTTTGGACAAACCATGCCAGAAGTTTGAACAAATCAGCTAGATTTTATTTAAGTGTCGAGTGGGAGGTGCTGACCTAATTTTACATTTGTTCCTTATGCTTCATCTTTTTTCCCAGATCTTAAACTTCAATCAATTCGTAATGATAAAACTGTCTCTATGTGGGCTCTATATCCTTGGGGAGTTGATTAAACAATATGTGAATGCTAGTATTTCCTTCACTTATTTTGCTGAAGTTCAGTCTTAGGACTCCCATCCTGGCCTACATGGTCCTCCAAGAATAGAAGGACCATCATTTTAATGAGAGGCAGTTTTCAATAGATCTTAATATAATAACAGGATAAAAGAGAAGAGAAAGAGAAGTAAGACAAATCAAAAAGGTTTTTAAGGAGAAGATGAAGGACAAAGAAATGCAGGTTTTCTTTCTTATATACCTTAGCAAGAATTCAATCAACTCTATTGGCGTAATTTTATAAACTCGACCAGTATCAGAGTTCTTGCTGCCAGGAAAAGCAGCTGATGAAGGCAACCATGGCACTGTCTAGAGGGAAGAATGTGTGATTAACAAGCTTTCAGCACAGGAAACAGTTATTCAAGTACACATTACAATCTCAGCCATAATTTAATAACCAGTTTAAAACAATTTTTATATAGGACTTAGGCGCTACTTCCTCAGAACACTTCTTCCCTCCCAAGTGTGAGCTGCTAGGATGTCACTTCCAAATTCTTATGCATAAGTAATCTCACCATATTCAGTAATATATTCCTCTTATGAGAAAGTAATCAAGTACAATATAACTGATGACTTTCTTGATTCAGTAAATCAGTAATTTGTGATCAATTTTACCTGATGGTGACAGCCTGGTGAAATAAGTTAGTGCTAATGTATATTACTGCAATTTATTTCCGTGGTGCCTGTCAGCTGAGCAAAGGAGGGGACGTAGGGGTGGAGAACTCCTCCTCTATCCATAAGAGGCATGCCACTGGCCTCCTGGTGTTATTAAAGGAAAATTGGAAAAGTTTCCAGAAGATTAAGCGGAAAGCTTCCAACTTGCACAAGACTCTCAATTTTCCAATGGCTCTGACAGAAGGATAAATCTTCAGCTATTTTAACTAAAATGTAAGCAAACCCAATGTCTAACTACAGTAAACAAAATTTATTATGATTCAGATATGGCAGTGGTGTTTACATCTAGGTTGACAAAATTGCCAATGTGTGAGACCCTTAGTTAAGAAAAATGTAGTGTGTTGTTTCTTATTCATCAGGCTAAAGAAAAGAGGAATTTTTCGAGAGCTATAGATATATAAAGTGACTTTGAACTGTACACTTTGATTATTTGTGCATATAAAACCAGGTCCAGCTTTAGCCATAAATGAAGCGAATATCTGATGCCATATTCTGATTTGCATCCACCTCTGTCCTAAAATAAACTCTTATATTAGGTACAACTAATATATTATTTCCCCCTTTTTTTCTTTTTATTAGCCTGGGGTTATTATCAAGGCAGGGTTTATTAACCTATTATTGCCACAACACCAGGCCTGAACATAGTTACAAATTCTTCCAGCGCCAGAAGAAGAACCTTTGAGAATCAAAGAATTGGTTAGGAAAGCTTTTAAAACAGAACACCTGGACCCCAGCCAGGATGTCTGGTTCATGCTACTGTGTGGCAAAAGCCCTTTGAAGACACAGGGAGATTCAGGTGTGGAGGTATTGAAGTTGATAGGAAGGTCATCTATTTATTTCACATTTTGACTATGGTTAAATTCAGAGATATTGTAGCCACACCAAATAGCAACATCTGAGCCTTGGACTTGATAATATTTCTTGCACATTGCCCTTGGACATGTGCAATGGAACTTCCAGCCAGGTAGCCGTTCCTGTTGTGGGACTGTCTAGGTGTAGCTCAAATGCGAAGATTCTGTGGACAATGTAAAGCCTCTCTACTGCAAAACCTCAGGTTTCTCCTGGAGATACATGGGAATTTCTCACCAGGAAAGTTTTATTTTCAATTAGAAAGAAAGAAAAGAGGGGGAGGAGACAAGATGGCTGACTGAAGCCAGCTTTCCACAGAGGGTCCCATCCAGAAGGAGAGTTAAAGGACAAAAATTCAGCAAGTAACCTGGTGGATTTGAGCTGCACTAAGAGAGAAGGTTGAAGAACGCACTTCAACCCTGCTGAGGCGAGCTGCGACCACAAGGATACAAACAAAAGGTACAAAATCCATCACCAAATGGACAGGAGTCCCCTCCCCGATGAGAATGGCTCAGAGTGCCCCACAAACAATCGGGCAGAGTTCAAAGATCCTCTCACTACACTCCACGGAAGAGACCCTCTAAAAACTGGACCTACCTCCACTACTAGGGTGCCACAGCATCCTCCAGCCAGGCATAAAACTGTACAAACTGTATGTAGTCTCTACCTGAAATTCTGAGCTCCCAGCACTCCCCTTCACTCACACTGAGGTCTGGAGGCCAGTCCCCTAGGAGTTCAGAGTCTTGGGTGATTTCTTGAGGGGTGTGGATGGGGCCTCAACTGCAGCTGGTTGGTGCCAGCTCCGGGGCATGGGAGTGACGAGAGGAGAGTCGGCGGAGAGGGGACTGCACCAGAGTGGCAGTTAACTGAGGCACACTGCGAAAGCCGTCTTATGTTGACAATATGGCCAGGCATAAAACTGTGTAAAACTGTGTTCTCTGCCCGCAACCCCAGGCTCTCAGTACTCCCCACGCTCCCCTTTGCTCTCGCTCCAAGTTCTGGAGGCCTGTGCCCCAGGAGTCCAGACTCTTGGGCAATTGCTTGAGGGGTGTAGAAAGTGCCGGGCTGCAGCCAGTTGGTGCAGACTCTGGGGTACGGGACAGTTGTCTGGAAGGGAGCTGCACCAGAGCAGAGGTTGCCCGAGGCATAAAACAGCAGCCCTCTTTTGCAAGCAATACGGCTCACTACCGAATATTCTGAAGCCACACACCCTGTCTCCCTGGGCAACCAGAGACTCTGAGTATAGGATTTGCCTGAGGCTACTCCAACTTGCAAACTGGGGAAACTCCCAGGGCGGGGCTGACCCAGAGGTCCGCTTTACTAAACCTAAGATGCACCTGGCCCTCAGGAGATCGTCAGCTTATAGACAATACAAGAGCAAACACAAGCTGATTTGGAACTCAATTCAGCTTCTCTTCTGCAGGGGAAGCGCAGAGTTGTTCTGTTCTGTTCTGTCAGTAACATTAATCAGGGGTGAGACTGGACCTGAGTGAAAACCCCCCAACCTTCATCAAGCACCCGAGATTGTCAGGCCTCACCTCCTCCTGCTACAGAGAGGCAGAGCAAAGAAGACTGGCAGACTTCCTTGTGATTCAGGCTGGTGCAAACTCCTGGAGTACCAATTCACTACAGGCAACTGGGTCAGCCAACTGCAGGGCTATCAGTGACTGGGTGTGACAGTGTTGCAAGGTGGGGAAGGAGGCATCAACCTTCCCAGACTGATCTATTGGCTGGGTGGCTCCTCCTGACTCCACACAAGACTGGAGCAAGCCACACCAGAGTAGTCACCAGACCCCTCTGATCCAGTACCCAGAGACCTCTTAAACTCTCTCATCAGAGACAGGTGCAGACTGAGAAAATTGATTTGGACCTTTTGAACTGAACCAATCCCCTGAGGACAAATCAGGTGGTGCCTGGGTGCACAGTGGTAGGCAGGTTTGATTTTTCTTTTCCAATTTTTTGCTGGTGGGGGGGAGGAGTGACTTAATTGCTGATATTTCTCCACAGCTGAGACTTCAATCCAGAGTATCTGTTTCACTAGGGTGTAACAGAAAGCAGCTAAAACAAGATGGAACCACTTAGCCCCACCATACCAGACAGGGCCCAAGTTTCTCAGGCCAGAACACTGTACAGGACCTTGACAAAGCCCAAGGGGAAAAAATCAAACGGATGAAAACAACCATGGGGCAGAATCATGGGAAAAACTCTGGTAACATGAATAACCGGAATAGATCAACCCCACCAAGGAAAGATATGGCAGATGTAATTGAAGATCCCATTCATAAACAACTGCTTGAGATGTTAGAAATCGAATTCAGAATTTCGATTGCAGACAAGATTAACAAAGTGGAATTACGAAATTCGAGGAGAAATTGAAAGTTGTCTCAAGAATTTAACGAATTTAAAGACAAAACCACCAAAGACTTAGACACACTGAAGCTAGAATTTGCGGCCCTCAAAGATACAAAAAATACAGTAGAAACCCTCAGCAACAGAATCGAGGAAGCAGAAGAAAGGATATCTGACATTGAAGATAAAGCCTTTGAATGCTCCCAAACTCTCAAAGAGGAAGAGAAATGGAGAGCAAAAACCGATCATTCTCTCGGACAGCTCTGGGATAATTTGGAGAAAGGCAATATCCAAATCACTGTAGTTCCAGAAACAGATGAAGCGGCCTCGCTGGGCACAGAGGCCCTTCTGCATGAAATTATGAAAGAGAATTTTACAGACATGCCTAGAGATTCTGAAATTCAGATAGTGGACAGCTTCAGAACCGCAGCATGACTCAATCAAAATAAGACATCCCCTAGGCATTTCATAATTAACTTCACTGAAGTTAACATGAAAGAGAAAATTCTCAAAGCTGCCAGGAGAAAGAAAACTATTACCTTCAAAGGAAGAATATTAGAATGACTGCAGATATCTCTGCTGAAACTTTTCAAGCCAGAAGAGGGAGGTCACCGAATTTAATCTCCTAAAGTAAAATAACTTTCAACCCCGCATCTTGTATCCAGCTAAACTGAGTTTCATTTATCATGGAGAAATTAAATACTTTAACGACATTCATATGTTGAAGAAATTTGCCATAATCAAACCAGCTCTTGGATATTCTCAGACCTATCCTCCATAATGACTAACTCCATCCTATACCACAAAAGTAAACTCACTCAGAAACTTCAGATCAAACTACAATTTCCACACTGGCAAAAGGATTAAAACTGCTCCCTGGACTTTTGAAAAATTCAATACCATAAATTTCACCAGACTTATCAATATTCTCCATTAATGTGAACGGCTTAAAATGTCCTCTAAAGAGGCATAGGTTAGCTGACTGGATACAAAAACTCAGGCCAGATATCTGTTGCATACAAGAGTCACATCTTAACTTAAAAGACAAATACAGACTCAGGGTGAAAGGATGGTCATCCATATTTCAGGCAAATGGTAATCAGAAAAAAAGCAGGTGTTGCAATTTTATTTGCAGAAACAATAGGCTTTAAAACAACAAAAGTAAGGAAGGACAAGAATGGTCACTTCATATTTGTTAAGGTTAATACTCAATATGATGAGATTTCAATTATTAATATCTATGCACCCAACTAGAATGCACCTCAATTTATAAGAGAAACTCTAACATACATGAGCAATTTGATTTCCTCCAGATCCATAATAGTCGGAGATCTCAACACTCCTTTGGCAGTGTTGGATTGATCCTCCAACAAGAAGCTGAGCAAAGAAATCTTAGATTTAAACCTAACCATCCAACGTTTGGATTTAGCAGACATCTACAGAACATTTCATCCCAACAAAACTAAACACACATTCTTTCATCAGCCCATGGAACTTACTCTAAAATCGATCACATCTTAGGTCACAAGTCTAACCTTAGTAAATTTAAAGGAATAGAAATTATTCCATGCATCTTCTCGGACTAAAACATGAGCTGAGTAACAACAAGAATCTGCATTCTCATACAAAAACATGTAAGTAAAATAACCTTACGCTGAATGACAGCTGGGTCAGAGATGAGATTAAGAAAGAAATCGCCAATTTTTTGGAAAAAAACGACAATAAAGACACGAACATTCAGAACTATCAGAACTATAAGGACACTGCAAAGGCAGTTCTAAGAGGGAAATTTATAGCACTGCAAGCCTTCCTCAAGAAAATGGAAAGAGAGGAAGCTAACAACTTAATGGGACATCTCAAGCAACTGGAAAAGGAAGAACATTCCAACCCCAAACCCAGTAGAAGAAAAGAAATAACCAAAATTAGAGCAGAATTAAATGAAATTGAAAGCAAAAGAATAATACAACAGATCAATAAATCAAAAAGCTGGTTTTTCAAAAAGGTCAATAAAATAGATAAATATTTGGCCAACCTAATCAGGAAAAAAGGAGTAAAATCTCTAATCTCATCAATCAGAAACAACAAAGACGAAATAACAAGAGACTCCTCAGAAATAAAAAAAATCCTTAATGAATATTACAAGAAAATTTATTCTCAGAAATATGAAAATCTGAAGGAAATTGACCAATACTTGGAAGCACATCACCTTCCAAGACTTAGCCAGAATCAAGTGGAAAATTTTGAACAGGCCCATATCAAGTTCGGAAATAGCAGCAACCATACAAAACCTCCCTAAAAAGAAAACCCCAGGACCAGATGGTTTCACGTCAACCTTCTACCAAACCTTTAAAGATAAATTAGTACCTATATTACTCAACCTGTTCCAAAAGGTAGAAAAAGAAGGAAGACTACCCAACACGTTCTATGAAGCAAAAATCTCCCTGATCCCCAAACCAGGAAAAGACCCAACAAGAAAACAAAATTATAGACTGATATCACTAATGAATGTAGATGCAAAAATATTCAACAAGATCTTAACAAACAGAATCCAGCAACACATGAAACAAATTATACATCAACACCCAGTCGGTTTTATCCCAGGGTATCAAGGCTGGTTCAATATACATAAGTCTATGAACGTAATCCAGCACATAAACAAATTAAAAAACAAAGACCATATGATTCTCTCAATCAATGCAGAAAAAGCTTTTGATAATATCCAGCATTCCTTCATGATCAGAACACTTAAGAAAATAGGTATGTAAGGGACATTTCTTAAATTGATAGAGACCTTCTACAGCAAATCCACCGCCAATATCATATTGAATGGAGTTAAATTGGAATCATTTCCACTCAGATCAGGAACCAGACCAGGCTGCCCATTGTCTCCATTGCTTTTTAACATTTAATGGAAGTTTTAGAAACTGCAATTAGGGAAGAAATGACAATCAAGGATATCCATATACAGTCAGAAGAGATCAAATTTTCGCTCTTCGTGGATGATATGATTGTATATTTGGAAAACACTAGGGACTGTACTACAAAACTCTTAGAAGTGATCAAGGAATGCAGCAGCGTCTCAGGTTACAAAATCAACATTCATAAATTGGCAGCCTTTATATACACCAACAACAGTCAAGTTGAAAAAACAGTTAAGGACTCTATCCCATTCACAGTAGTGCCAAAGAAGATGAAATATTTGGGAATTTATCTAACAAAGGATGTGAAAGGTAACAAAGGATATAAAGAGAACTATGAAACTCTAAGAAAAGATATAGCTGAAAATATTAACAAATGGAAAAACATACAATGCTCATGGCTGGGAAGAATGAACATTTTTTTTTTTTTATTAAATCATAGCTGTGTAAATTGATATATTCATGGGACATCATTCACTAGCTTCACAGACCATTTACCAAATTTCAAATATAACTTTGTGAGATGCACCGCTGGTGTAATCCCACCAATCCCCTTCACTCTAACCTCTTCCCCTCTTCCTGCCCTCCTTATCCCCCTTCTCCCTATTCTTAGGTTGTAACTGAGTTGTAGCTTTCATGTGAAAACCCTAAATTAGTTTCATAGTAGGGCTGAGTACATTAGGTACTTTTTCTTCCATTCTCAAGATTCTTTACTAAGAAGGATATGTCCCAGCTCCATCCATGTAAACATGAAAGAGGTAAAGTCTCCATCTTTCTTTAAGGCTGCATAATATTCCACGGTGTACATATACCACAACTTATTTTATTATTATTTTTTTCATTTTTCGGGGTTCATTGAGGGTACAATAAACCAGGTGACACTGATTGCAATGGTTAGGTAAAGTCCCTCTTGCAATCATGTCTTGCCCCCATAAAGTGTGACACACACCAAGGCCCCACCCCCTCCCTCCGTCCCTCTTTCTGCTTCCCACCATAACCTTAATTGTCATTAATTGTCCTCATATCAAAATTGAGTACATGGGATTCATGCTTCTCCATTCTTGTGATGCTTTACTAAGAATAATATCTTCCACTTCCATCCAGGTTAATACGAAGGATGTAAAGTCTCCATTTTTTTTAATGGCTGAATAGTATTCCATGGTATACATATACCACAACTTATTAATCCGTTCGTGTTTTGATGGGCACTTGGGCTTCTTCCATGACTTAGCAATTATGAATTGGGCTGCAATAAACATTCTGGTACAAATATCTTTGTTATGATGTGATTTTTGGTCTTCTGGGTATATGCCCAGTAAAGGGACTACGGGATTGAATGTCAGATCTGTTTTTATATCTCTAATTGTTCTCCATATCGCTTTCCAAAGGAATGTATTTATTTGCATTCCCACCAGCAGTGCAGAAGTGTTCCCTTTACTCCACATCTGCACCAACATCTCTGGTCTTGGGATTTTGTGATATAGGCTAGTCTCACTGGAGTTAGATGGTATCTCAAAGTAGTTTTGATTTGCATTTATCTGATGATTAATGATGATGAGCATTTTTTCATGTGTCTGAAGGCCACGCGCCTGTCTTCTTCAGAGAAGTTTCTCTTCAACTCCCTTGTCCAGCCTGCGATGGGATCCCTTGTTCTATTCTTGCTAATGCGTTTGAGTTCTCTGTGGATTCTGGTTATTAAACCTTTGTTGGAGACATAACCTGCAAATATCTTCTCCCATTCTGAGGGCTGTTTGCTTGCTTTACTTACTGTGTCCTTGGCTGTGCAGAAGCTTTTTAGTTTGATCAAGTCCCAGTAGTGTATTTTTGAAGCTGCTTCAATTGCCCCGGAGGTCCTCCTCATAAAATACTTGTCCAGACCGATTTCTTGAAGGGTTTTCCCTGCACTCTCCTCTAGTACCTTTATAATTTCATGTCTTAAGTTTAAAATTTTGGATCCAGTGAGAGTCTCGTTTAATGGTAAAAGGTTTGGGCCCAGTTTCAGTCTTGTACAGGTTGCCAGCCAGTTCACCCAGCACCATTTGTTAAATAGGGAATCTTTTCCCCACTGAATGCTTTTAATTGGCTTGTCAAAAATTAAATAACGGTAAGTAGCTGGGTTCATCTCTTGGTTCTCTATTCTGTTCCAGACATCTACTTGTCTTTTTTTGTGCCAAGACCATGCTGTTTTGATCACTATCTATTTGTAGTATAGTCTGTGGTCTGGTAGTGTAATTCCTCCTGCTTTGTTTTTATTTCTGAGTAATATCTTGGCTATTCCAGGTTTTTTCTGATTCCATATAAAACGAAGTATTGTTTTTTTCAAGATCTTTAAAGTATAACTGTGGAGCTTTAATAGGGATTGCATTGAAATTATATATTGCTTTGGGTAGTATGGACATTTTAACAATGTTGATTCTTCCCAGCCATGAGCATGGTATGTTTTTCCATTTGTTGACATTTTCAGCTATTTCTTTTCTTAGAGTTTCATAGTTCTCTTTATATAGATATTTCACGTCCTTTGTTAGATAAATTCCCAAATATTTCATCTTCTTTGGCACTACTGTGAATGGGATAGAGTCCTTAAATGTTTTTTCAACTTGACTATTGTTGGTATATATAAAGGCTACCGATTTATGAATGTTGATTTTGTAACCTAAGATGCTGGTGTATTCCTTGATCACTTCTAAGAGTTTTATGGTAGAGTCCCTAGTTTTTTTCAGATATACAATCATATCATCTGTGAAGAGTGAAAGTTTGATCTTTTGTGACCCTATGTGGATACCCTTGATCACCTTTTCTTCCCTAATTGTGGTGGGTAAAACTTCCAGTTCAATGTTAAAAAGTAATGGAGACAATGGGCAGCATTTTCTGGTTCCTGATGTGAGTGGAAATGATTCTGATTTAACTCCATTCAATATGATATGGGCTGTGGGTTTGCTGTAGATGATCCCTATCAGTTCAGGAAATGTCCCTTCTATACCGATTTTCTTAAGTGTTCTGATCATGAAGGGATGCTGGATATTATCAAAAGCTTTTTCTGCATCGATTGAGAGAATCATATGGTCTTTGTTTTTAAATTTGTTTATGTGCTGGATTACATTTATAGATTTAGGTATATTGAACCAGCCTTGAGGCCCTGGGATAAAACTCACTTGTTTGGGGAAGAGACAAGATGACGGACTGAAGCCAGCTTTCAACAGAGGCTCCTGTCCAGAAGGAGAGTTAAGGGACAGGAATTTTGTAAGTATCCTGGTGGATTTGAGCTGCAAAAAGAGAGAAGGTTGAAGAACGCACCTCAACACCGCTGAGGCAAGCTGTGATCACAAGAATGCAAACAAAAGCAAAATGGCTCACTTCTGGATATTCTGAAGCCACACCCACTGTCTCCCTGGGCAAACATAGGAGGACAGCAGTGAGAAAAGAATTTGCCTGACGCTGCTCACACACCCAGGAAGCTGCCAGGGCCGGGCCGACACAGAGAGGTAATTGGACACAAACCTCCAGCAGCAAAGACATTTGAACTCAAAACAGCCCATCTTCTGTAGGTGATTTTAGAACAAACAGAGACAGAACCCCACAAAGTTGTCTGTTCTGTTCTATTCTGTTAGCAACATGAATCAGGGATGGGGCTAAGTCTGAGTGAACACATCCCTCCCACCACCTGCATCAAGCACTCAAAAATGTCAGGCCCCATCTCCTCCTGCTAGACAGTGGCAGACTGCAGGGGCCTGGCAGACTTCCTTGCAATTCAGGCAGGTGCAAACCCCTGGAGTATCTGTTCACTACAGGCAACTGGGTTAGCCATCTGCAGAGATACCAGAGACTAGCTCCAATGGAGGGGCAAAGTGGGGAAGAAGACATCAATCTTCTCAGACTGATCTATTTGCTAGGTGGTTCCTCCTGAATCCATGCAACAGTGGAGTAAGCCATATCAGAGGAGTCACCAGACCCCTGTGATCCAGTTCCCAGAGACCTCTTGAACTCTCCCACCCGAGACAGGTGCTGATTGAGACAATTGATTTGGACCTTTTGAACTGAACTAGTAGACTGAGGACTTTTCAGGCGGTGCCCTGGGTATGCGGTTGTAGGAAGGTTTGATTTTCCTTTTCCAACTGGTGCCAGAGATGGGCGTGCGGGGTGACTTAATTGCTGGTTTTTCCACATAGCTAAGACTTCAAGCCAGAGTAAATGTTACAATACGATCGAACAGAAACCAGCTGAAAACAAGAAAGAAAAACTTAGCCCCACCACACAAGACAGGGCCCCAGTTTCTCAGGCCACAACACTGTACGGGCCCTCAATAAAGCCCCAGGGGAAAAATCAAAGGGAGTAAAATAACCATGGGGCAGAATCAGCGGAAAAACTCTGGTAACATGAATAACCAGAATAGATCAACCCCTCAAGAAAAGATACGGCAGATGTGATTGAAGATCCCATTCATAAACAACTGGTTGGGATGTCAGAAATCGAATTCAGAATTTGGATTGCAGACAAGATTAATAAAATGGAATTAGGAATTCAAGGAGAAATTCAAAAATTGTCTCAAGAATTTAATGAATTTAAAGACAAAACCACCAAAGACTTAGACACACTGAAGCAAGAATTTACAGCCCTCATAGATATGAACAATACAGTAGAATCCCTCAGCAATAGAATGGAGCAAGCAGAAGAAAGGATTTCTGACATTGAAGATAAAGTCTTCGAACGCTCCAAGTCTCTCAAAGAGGAAGAGAAAAGGAGAACAAAAAAAGGACCACTCACTCAGAGAACTCTCAGATAATTCAAAGAAAAGCAATATACAAATAATTAGGATTTCTGAGAATGATGAAGTGGTCTCGAAGGGCACAGAGCCCCTTCTGCATGAAATTATGAAAGAAAATTCTCCAGACATGCCTAGAGAATCTGAAATTCAGATAGCAGACAGCTTCAGAACCCCAGCACGATTCAACCTCAATAAGTCATCCCCCAGGCATATCATCATTAGCTTCACTAAAGTTAACATGAAAGAGAAGATTGTCAAAGCAGCCCAGCGAAAGAAAACTATTACGTACAAAGGAAAGAATATTAGAATAGCTGGATCTCTCTGCTGAAATTTTTCAACCCAGAAGAGGGTGGTCATCAACTTTTAATCTCCTAAAGCAAAATAACTTTCAACCCGGATCTTGTATCCAGCTAAACTGAATTTCATTTATGATGGAGAAATTAAATACTTCAATGACATTCATATGTTGAAAAAATTTGCCATAAGTAAACCAGCTCTTCAAGATACTCTCAGACCTATCCTCCACAATGACCAACTCAATCCTATACCACAAAAGAAAACTCACTCATAAACTTCGGATCAAACTCCAAATTCCACACTGGCAAAAGCATTAAAAATGGCCACTGGACCTTTGAAAAATTCGATACCCAAAATTCCACCAGACTTATCAATACTCTCCATCAATGTGAATGGCTTAAACTGTCCTCTAAAGAGGCATAGGTTAGCTGACTGGATACAAAAACTCAAGCCAGATATTTGTTGCATACACGAGTGACATCTTAACTAAAAAGATAAATACAGACTCACGGTGAAAGGATGGTCATCCATATTTCAGGCAAATGGTAATCAGAAAAAAGCAGGTGTTGCAATTTTATTTGCAGATACAGTAGGTTTTAAACCATCAAAAGTAAGGAAGGACGAAATGGTCACTTCATATTTGTTAAGGGTAATACTCAATATGATGAGATCTCAATATCTATGCACCCAACCAGAATGCACCTCAATTTATAAGAGAAACTCCAGCTCCATAATCCTCCATAATCCTCCAGCTCCATAATCGTTGCAGATTTCAACACTCCTTTGGCAGTATTGAATCGATCCTCTAGCAAGAAGCTGAGCAAAGAAATCTTAGATTTAAACCTAACCATCCAATATTTAGATTTAGTAGACATCTAAAGAACATTTCATCCCAACAAAACTGAATACTTCTCATCAGCCCATGGGACTTACTCCAAAATTGACCACATTTTAGGTCACAAGTCCAACCTCAGTAAATTTAAAGGAATAGAAATTATTCCTTGCATCTTCTCAGAACATCATGGAGTAAAACTTGAATTGAGTAACAACAGGAATCTGCATACTCATACAAAAATATGGAAGTTAAATAACCTTATGTTGAATGATAGCTGGGTCAGAGATGAGATTAAGAAAGAAATCGCCAATTTTTTGGAACACAACGACAATGAAGACACAAACTATCAGAACCTCTAGGACACCGCAAAGGAAGTTCTAAGAGGGAAATTTATAGCACTGCAAGCCTTCCTCAAGAAAACGGAAAGAAAGGAAGTTAACAACTTAATGGGACATCTCAAGCAACTGCAAAAGGAAGAACATTCCAACTCCAAACCCAGACGAAATAACAACAGACTCATCAGAAATCAAAAAAATCCTTAATGAATATTACAAAAAACTTTATTCTCAGAAATATGAAAATCTGAAGGAAATTGACCAATACTTGGAAGCACGCCACCTTCCAAGACTTAGCCAGAATCAATTGGAAATGTTGAACAGACCCATATCAAGTTCAGAAATAGCACCAACTATACAAAACCTCCCTTAAAAGAAAAGACCAGGACCATGTGGTTTCACATCACAATTCTACCAAACCTTTAAAGAGGAATTAGTACCTATATTACTCAACCTGTTCCAAATGTAGAAAAAGAAGGAAGACTACCCAACACATTCTATGAAGCAAACATCACCCTGATCCCCAAACCAGGAAAAGACACAACAAGAAAAGAAAATTATAGACCAATATCACTAATGAATATAGATGCAAAAATATTCAACAAGATCTTAACAAACAGAATCCAGCAACACAACAAACAAATTATACATCATGACCAAGTTGGTTTTATCGCAGTGTCTCAAGGCTGGTTCAATATACGTAAATCTATAAATGTAATTCAGCACATAAACAAATTAAAAAACAAAGACCATATGATTCTCTCAATTGATGCAGAAAAAGCTTTTGATAATATCCAGCATCCCTTCATGATCAGAACACTCAAGAAAATTGGTCTAGAAGGGACTTTTATTAAACTGATAGAGGCCATCTACAGCAAACCCACAGCCAATATCATATTAAATGGAGTTAAATTGGAATCATTTCCACTCAGATCAGGAACCAGACAAGGCTGCCCATTGTCTCCATCGCTTTTTAACATTGTAGTGGAAGTTTTAGCCACTGCAATTAGGGAGGAAAAGGCGATTCAAGGGTATCCATATAGGGTCAGAAGAGATCAAACTTTCGCTCTTCGCAGATGATATGATTGTGTATCTGGAAAACACTAGGGACTCTACTACAAAACTCCTAGAAGTGATCAAGGAATACAGCAGCATCTCAGGTTACAAAATCAACATCCATAAATCGGTAGCCTTTATATACACCAACAACAGTCAAGTTGAAAAAGCAGTCAAGGACTCTATCCCATTCACAGTAGTGCCAAAGAAGATGAAATATTTGGGAATTTACCTAACAAAAGACGTGAAAGATCTCTATAAAGAGAACTATGAAACTCTAAGAAAAGAAATAGCTGAACATGTTAACAAATGGAAAAACATACCATGCTCATGGCTGGGAAGAATCAACATTATCAAAATGTCCATACTACCCAAAGCAATATATAATTTCAACGCACTCCCTATTAAAGCTCCACTGTCATATTTTTAAAATCTTGAAAAAACAACACTTCGTTTTATATGGAATCAGAAAAAACCTCGAATAGCCAAGACATTACTCAGAAATAAAAACAAAACAGGAGGAATCACACTACCAGACCTCAGACTTTACTAAAAATCGATAGTGATCAAAACAGCATGGTACTGGCACAAAAACAGAGAAGTCGATATCTGTAACAGAATAGAGAAGCAAAAGATGAATGCAGCTACTTACAGCTATTTGATCTTTGACAAGCCAATTAAAAACATTCAGTGGGGAAAAGATTCCCTATTTAACAAATGGTGCTGGGTGAACTGTCTGGCAACCTGCAGAAGACTGACATTGGACCCTCACCTTTAACCATTAACTGAGATAGACTGTCACTGGATTAAAGATTTAAACTTAAGACATGATACTAGAAAAATACTAGAGGAGAGTGCAGGGAAAACCCTTGAAGAAATTGGTCTGGGCGGGTATTTTATGAGGAGAACCCCCAGGGCAATTGAAGCAGCTTCAAAAATACACTACTGGGACTTGATCAAACTAAAAATCTTCTGCACAGCCAAGAACACAATAAGTAAAGCAAGCAAACAGCCCTCAGAATGGGAGAAGATATTTTTAGGATATATCTCTGACAAAGGTTTAATAACCAGAATCCACAGAGAACTCAAACGCATCAGCAAGAAAAAACCAAGGGATCCCATTGCAGGCTTGGCAAGGGATTTGAAGAGAAACTTCTCTGAAGAAGACAGGCACATGGCCTTCAGACATATGAAAAAATGCTCATCATCTTTAATCATCAGAGAAATGCAAATCAAAACTACTTTGAGATATCATCTAACTCCAGTGAGACTAGCCTATATCACAAAATCTCAAGACCAGAGATGTTGGCGTGGATGTGGAAAAAAGGGAACACTTCTGCACTGCTGGTGGGAATGCAAATAAGTACATTCCTTTTGGAAAGAGATATGGAGAACACTCAGAGATCTAAAAATAGATCTGCCATTCAATCCTGTAATTGCTCTGCTGGGCATATACCCAGAAGACCAAAAATCACAACATAACAAAGATATTTGTACCAGTATGTTTATTACAGCAGAATTCATAATTGCTAAGTCATGGAAAAAGCCCAAGTCCCCATCAATCCTCGAATGGATGAATAAATTGTATATGTACACCATGGAATATTATGCAGCCTTAAAGAATGATGGAGACTTTACCTCTTTCATGTTTACATGGATGGAGCTGGAACATATTCTTCTTAATAAAGTATCTCAAGAATGGAAGAAAAAGTACCCAATGTACTCAGCCGTACTATGAAACTAATTTGGGGCTCTGACATGAAAGCTATAGCCCAGTTACAACCTAACAATAGGGGGAAGTGTGACAGGGAGGGGGGAGGGGTGTGGTGAGTAGAGGGAGGTGGATTGGTGGGATTATACCTGCGGTGCATCTTACAGGGGTATTTGCGAAACTTGGTAAATGTAGAATGTAAATGTTTTGGCACAGTAACTGAGATAATGCCAGGAAGGCTATGTTAACCATGGTGATGAAAATGTGTCAAATGGTCTATGAAGCGAATGTATGATGCCCCATGATAATATCAATGTATAAAGTTATGATTTAATAAAAAAAATAATAAAAACCCACCTGGTCATGATGGATAATTTGTTTGATGTGTTGCTGGATTCTGTTTTTTAGGATCTTGTTGAATATTTTTGCATCTATATTCATTAGTGATATCAGTCTATAATTTTGTTTTCTTGTTGGGTCTTTTCCTGGTTTGGGGATCAGGGTGATGTTTGCTTCATAGAATGTGTTGGGTAGTCTTCCTTCTTTTTCTACCTATTGGAACAGGTTGAGAAATATAGGTACTAATTTCTCTTTAACGGTTTGGTAGAAGTTTGACGTGAAACCATCTGGTCCTGGGGTTTTCCTTTTTGCGAGGTTTTGTATGGTTGATGCTATTTCCAAACTTGATATGGGCCTGTTCAAAATTTTCCACTTGATTCTGGCTAAGTCTTGGAAGGTGACGTGCTTCCAAGTATCCGTCAATTTCCTTCAGATTTTCAAATTTCTGAGAATAAAGTTTCTTGTAATATTCATTAAGGATTTTTTTGATTTCTGAGGAGTCTGTTGTTATTTTGTCTTTGTCGTTTCTGATTGATGAGATTAGAGATTTTACTCCTTTTTTCCTGATTAGGTTGGCCAAATATTTATCTATTTTATTGACCTTTTTGAAAAACCAGCTTTTTGATTTATTGATCTGTTGTATTCTTTTGTTTTCAATTTCATTTAATTCTGCTCTAATTTTGGTTATTTCTTTTCTTCTACTGGGTTTGGGGTTGGAATGATCTTCCTTTTCCAGTTGCTTGAGATGTCCCATTAAGTTGTTAACTTCCTCTCTTTCCGTTTTCTTGAGGAAGGCTTGCAGTGCTATAAATTTCCCTCTTAGAACTGCCTTTGCAGTGTCCTGATAGTTCTGATCGTTCTGATAGTTCGTGTCTTTATTGTCATTTTTTTCCAAAAAATTGGCGATTTCTTTCTTAATCTCATCTCTGACCCAGCTGTCATTCAGCATAAGGTTATTTAACTTCCATGTTTTTGTATGAGTATGTAGATTCCTGTTGTTACTAAGCTCAAGTTTTATTCCATGGTGGTCTGTGAAGATGCATGGAATAATTTCTATTCCTTTAAATTTACTGAGGTTAGACTTGTGACCTGAGATGTGATTAATTTTGGAGTAAGTTCCATGGGCTGATGAAAAGTATGTTTATTTAGTTTTGTTGGGATGAAATGTTCTGTAGTGTCTGCTAAATCCAATTGTTGGATGGTTAGATTTAAATCTAAGATTTCTTTGCTCAGCTTCTTGTTGGAGGATCAATCCAACACTGCCAAAGGAGTGTTAAAATCTCTGACTATTATGGATCTGGAGAAAATCAAGTTGCTCATGTCTGTTAGAGTTTCTCTTATAAATTGAGGTGCCTTCTGGTTGGGTACATAGATGTTAATAATTGAAATCTCATCACAGTTAGTATTACCCTTAACAAATATGAAGTGACCATTCTTGTCCTTCCTTACTTTTGTTGGTTTAAAGCCTATTGTATCTGCAAATAGAATTGCAACACCTGCTTTTTTCTGATTACCATTTGCCTGAAATATGGATGACCATCCTTTCACCCCGAGTCTGTATTTGTCTTTTAATTTAAGATGTGACTCTTGTATGCAACAGATATCTGGCCTGAGTTTTTGTATCCAGTCAGCTCACCTATGCCTCTTTAGGGGACAGTTTAATCCATTCACATTAATGGAGAATATTGATAAGTCTGGTGAAGTTTTGGGTATCAAGTTTTTCAAAAGTCCAGTGGGCAATTTTAATCCTTTTGCCAGTGTGGAAATTGAAGTTTCATCCGAAGTTTCTGAGTGAGTTTACTTTTGTGGTATAGGATTGGGTTGGTCATTATGGAGGATAGGTCTGAGAATATCCTGAAGAGCTGGTTTGGTTATAGCAAATTTCTTCAACATATGAATGTCATTAAAGTATTTAATTTCTCCATCATAATTGAAACTCAGTTTAGCTATATACAAGATGCAGGGTTGAAAGTTATTTTGCTTTAGGAGATTAAAAGTCAGTGACCACCCTCTTCTGGCTTGAGAAGTTTCAGCAGAGAGATCTGCAGTCATTCTAATATTCTTCCCTCTGAAGGTAATAGTTTTCTTTCTCCTGGAAGCTTTGATGATTTTCTCCTTCATCTTAACTTTAGTGAAGTTAATTATGATATGCCTGGGGGATGTCTTATTGGGTTTGAGTCATGCTGCGGTTCTGAAGCTGTCCACTATCTGAATTTCGGAATCTCTAGGCATGTCTGGAAAATTCTCTTCATAATTTCATGCAGAAGGGCCTTTGTGCCCAGCGAGGCCACTTCATCTGTTTCTGGAACTCCTTTGATCTGGATATTTGCCTTCTTCGAATTATCCACAGCTCTCTGAGAGAATGATCCATTTTTGCTCTCCATTTCTCTTCCACTTTGAGAGTTTGGGAGCGTTCAAAGGCTTTATCTTCGAGGTCAGAAATCCTTTCTTCTGCCTGCTCCATTCTGTTGCTGAGGGATTTTACTGTATTTTTAGTATCTTTGAGGGCTGCAAATTCTTGATTCAGTGTGTCTAAATCTTTGGTGGTTTTGTCTTTAAATTCTTTAATTTCTTGAGCCAACTTTTGAATTTCTCCTCGAATTCCTAATTCCACTTTGTTAATCTTGTCTGCAATCCAAATTCTGAATTTGATTTCTGACATGTCAGCCAGTTGTTTATGAATGGGATCTTCAATTGCATCTGCCATATCGTTCCTTGGGTGGGGGTTGATCTATTCTGGTTATTCATGTTACCAGAGTTTTTCCACTGATTCTGCCCCATGGTTGTTTTACTCCATCTGATTTTTTCCCCTGGGGCTTTGTTGAGTGCCTGTACAGTGTTGCGGCCTGAGAAACTGGGGCCCTGTCTTGTGTGGTGGGGCTAAATTGTTCTGTCTTGTTTTCAGCTGGTTTCTGTTCCACCCTAGTGAAACAGATACTCTGGATTGAAATCTCAGCTGTGGAGAAATATCAGCACTTACGTCACCCCACCCACCACAGGCAACAATTGGAAAAAGAAAATCAAACCTTCCTACAACTGTGCACCCAGGGCACCACCTGATTTGTCCTTAGGCAATTGGTTCAGTTCAAAAAGTCCAAATCGATTGTCTCAATCTGCATCTGTCTCGGGTGAGAGAGTTTAAGAGGTCTCTGGGAACTGGATCACAGGGTTCTGGTGACTAGTCTGGTGTGGCTTGCTCCAGTATTGTGTGGAGTCAGGAGGAGCCACCCAGCCAATAGATCAGTCTGGGAAGGTTGATGCCTCCTTCCCCACCTTGCAACACTGTCACACCCAGTCACTGATAGCCCTGCAGTTGGCTGACCCAGTTGCCTGTAGTGAATCGTTACTCCAGGAGTTTGCACCTGACTGAATCAGAAGGAAGTCTGCCAGGCTGTTGTGCTCTGCCTCTTTGTAGCAGGAGGAGGTGAGGCCTGAAAACCTTGGGCACTTGATGAAGGTTGGGGGGTTTTCACTCAGGTCCAGTCTCACCCCTGATTAATGTTACTGACAGAACAGAACAGAACAACTCTGCGCTTCCCCTGCAGAAGAGAAGCTGAATTGAGTTCCAAATCAGCTTGTGTTTGCTCTTGTATTGTCTATAAGCTGACGATCTCCTGAGGGCCAGGTGCATCTTAGGTTTAGTAAAGCGGACCTCTGGGTCAGCCCCGCCCTGGGAGTTTCCCCGGTTTGCAAGTTGGAGTAGCCTCAGGCAAATCCTATACTCAGAGTCTCTGGTTGCCCAGGGAGACAGGGTGTGTGGCTTCAGAATATTCGGTAGTGAGCCGTATTGCTGGCAAAAAATGGCTGCTGCTCCGGTGTAGCGCCCTTCTGGCCAACCATCCTCTCTCTGCTCCGATACCCCAGAGTCTGCACCGACCGGCTGCAGTCCAGCACTGTCTGCACCCCTAAAGCAATTGCCCAAGAGTCTGGACCCCTGAGAGACAGGCCTCCAGAACTTGAAGCGAGAGCAGAGGGGAGTGCGGGGTGCACTGGGAGCCTGGGGTTGTGGGCAGAGAACACACACAACTTTACACAGTTTTATGCCTGGCCGTATTGGCATCAAACGATGGCTGTCGCACTGTGCCTCAGGGAACTGACACTCTGGTGCGGTCCCCTCTCCGCCGACTGGACTGGCCTCCAGACCTCAATGTGAGTAAAGGGGAGCGCTGGGAGCTCAGAATTCCAGGTAGAGACTATATACAGTTTATACAGTTTTATGCATGGCAGAAGGACGCCGTGGCACCCTAGTAGGGGAGGTAGGTCCAGTTTTTAGAGGGTCTCTCCCATGGAGTGTAGTGGGAGGATCTTTGAACTCTGCCTGATTGTTTGTGGGGTACTCTGAGCCTTTCTCATGGGGGAGGGGACTCCTGTCCGCTTGGTGATGGATTTTGTACCTTTTGTTTGTATCCTTGTGGTCGCAGCTCGCCTCAGCAGGGTTGACGTGCGTTCTTCAACCTTCTCTCTTAGTGCAGCTCAAATCCACCAGGTTACTTGCTGAATTTTTGTCCTTTAACTCTCCTACTGGATGGGATCCTCTGTGGAAAGCTGGCTTCAGTCAGCCATTTTGTCCAAGAATCAACATTGTTAAAATGTCTGTACTACCCATAGCAATATATAATTTTAATGCAATCCCTATTAAAGCTTCACTGTCATGCTTTAAATATCTTGAAAATACAATACTTCATTTTATATGGAATCAGGAAAAAAGCTCGAATAGCCAATACATTACTCAGAAATAAAAACAAAGTAACAGGAATTATGCTACCAGACCTCAGACTATACTACAAATCGATAGTGATCAAAACAGCATGGTATTGGCACTAAAACAGAGAAGTAGATGTCTGGAACAGAATAGAGAACCAAGAGATGAATCCAGCTACCTACCATTATTTAATCTTTGACAAGCCGGTTAAAAACCTTCAGTGGGGAAAAGATTCCCTATTTAACAAATGGTGCTGGGTGAACTGGCTGGCAACCTGTAGAAGACTGAAACTGGACCCACACCTTTCACCATTAACTAAGATAGACTCTTACTGGATTCAAAATTTAAACTTAAGACATGAAACTATAAAAATACTAGAAGAGAGTGCAGGGAAAACCGTTGAAGAAATCAGTCTGGGCAAGTATTTTATGAGGAGGACCCCCTGGGAAATCGAAGCAGCTTCAAAAATACACTACTGGGACTTGATCAAACTAAAGCCTTCTGCACCGCCAAGAACACAGTAAGTAAAGGAAGCAAACAGCTCTCAGAAAGGGAGAAGATATTTGCAGGTTATGTCTCCGACAAAAGTTTAATAACCAGAATCCACAGAGAACTCAAATGCATTAGCAAGATTAGAACAAAGGATCCCATCGCAGGCTGGGCAAGGGATTGGAAGAGAAACTTCTCCGAAGAAGACAAGCACGCAGCCTTCAGATATATGAAAAAATGCTAATCATCTTCAATCATCAGAGAAATGCAAATAAAAACTACTTTGAGATACCATCTAACTCCTGTGAGACTAGCCTATATCACAAAATCCCAAGACCAGAGATGTTGGCGTGGATGTGGAGAAAAGGGAACACTTTTGTACTGGTGGTATGAATGCAAATTAATACATTCCTTTTGGAAAGAGATATGGAGAACACTTAGAGATCTAAAAATAGATCTGCCATTTAATCCTGTAATCCCTGTACTGGGCATGTACCCAGAAGGTCAAAAATCACATCATAACAAAGATATTTGTACCAGAATGTTTATTGCAGCCCTATTCATAATTGCTAAGTCATGGAAGAAGCCCAAGTACCAATCGATCCACGAATGGATTAATAAATTGTGGTATATATACACCATGGAATATTATGCAGCCTTAAAGAAAGATGGAGACTTTACCTCTTTCATGTTTACGTGGATGGAGCTGGAACATATTCTTCTTAGTAAAGTATCTCAAGAATGGAAGAAAAAGTACCCAAATGTACTCAGCTCTACTATGAAACTAATTTAGGGTTTTCACATGAAAGCTATAACCCAGTTACACCCTAAGAATAGGGGGAAGGGGGAAAGGGGGGGGATGGAGTGGGGAGGTGGGTAGATTGAAGGGGATTGGTGGGATTACACCAGCAGTGCATCTTACAAGGGTATATGTGAAACTTGGTAAATGGTCTGTGAAGCTAGTGAATGATACCCTATGATCGTATCAATGTTCACAGCTATGATATAATTAAAAAAAGAAGAAAAATACTGTATAAATAACAATATTGGTAAACTGAGCTATATCTTCCATTTACTTATACAGGTAACATCATCTAGTGATTTTGTCTTTATTATTCACCATATTTTATTCCATTTACACCTCCAGCCAGCCTCTCTGAAATACACTTTGTCAATCATCTGAGATCTTATTTAAAAAATTAAACCATAAATACATAAAAAAAAGAAAGAAAGAAAAGAAGAAATCCCACTGGAGAGCTTTATCATTATAATTTTAAATAATATTGACATATTTTCTAAATCAGAAACTGTTTAGACAATTTGGAGGGAAGAGCCTCAGGAGTTTGAAAGATGAAAAAAATAAAGAGAGGTGGGAAGAAAAGAGAAAATGTGAATAGATATTCTATTTTCTTACCAGAGTTTAGCACTGTTGGCAACTGGTGAAAGACTTTCCCATACTAATCTTATTTTGTATTGCAACCAGGACATCCAGGAGCAAAAACTTTGGGTCCAGATGGAGCTGTTGTCTGTCCTGGCTCCAAATTCTCTGTCCTAGAAAAGTTTCTTATTTGGGTTGAAAAGACATAATGTTTATAAATAAACAATAGAAATCCTATCACGCCCAATGCAATGTATATTTTTGTACTAGAGAGAAAATAAGAAATTTTTAAACTTGTGTTCATCCTGTATTACCCTAACCACATACATCAGTTTCAGGTAATAAAGAATATATTCATATTTGCTATAAAGTCCAATGACTTCTCAGAGAGGAACATAATTCACTATGTTTATTTATTAGAAATTTCCATGAAATATCCTTCTTTAATCAGGAATCAACTTCTTTAATCCTACTTTAAATTTTTTTCCCTAAAATCTATTTTATTTCATGTGTGAAGATATTATTTCTCCTGTTTTTTTTTTTATTTTTTTAGTCATCAAGAACTCTAAGAAAGACATTGTCTAAACAATGTTTGTATTCTGTATGTGATTTTTTGTCTTATTTTGCATTAATTTATACTTAATGTTTTTCTTCTATCTTCCTTTTGTTTTTGCATACTAATCTTCCATTTTGGTTTCTTTTTATCTTTGTTCCCAATTCACATCACTCACTTACCTTTGGTGGTTATAGACTTGTTGTTCTGATAGCTACAATTTCTTCTCAATTTTGTACTAATTAATCCAGTGTTGTGCTTTCATATTATTGTAGAAATAAAATTTCCCCATTCAAATATCTTAAAAAATTAATAGTTTCAGCTTACTTCCTTTGACTCCTGTCTGTCTTTTTCTCCATCTCAACATCAAATATTATTGTTCCACCTTGAAATTCAACATTTATGGATGTCACTATTTAGTTAACTTAAATTTTATGAAATTTTAGAGTGACTTTATGATCAAATTCATGAGTATCAAAGAAATTTCCCCATGTCCTCCTTTCTAAAGGGTAAACTTGGGCAGTCCAGAAAGATTTTATGCAATTTGAGTTGTAACTCACAAGTATGAACTGAAATGCATGCCAGTTTTGCTGGTTTTAACTTTGATAGGGAGGGTCAACTTGGTATCCTTTATCATGGGGCTAGGCACACACCTGGCTGTGAGAAGGAGATTCAGGGGAAGAGGAAGCAATGGTACACCTGACTGCAGCTCCATATCAAGAGAGGAGCCAGAGTTCAGCACTCGTGGCTCTCTCCTATAAGCCTAGCATTCTGGGAGGCTGAGGCAGAAGGATCACTTGAACTCAGGAATTTGAAACCAGCCTGAGCAATACTAAGACCCCCATCTCAACTAAAAATAGAAAAATTATCTGGGAGTTGTGGAGGGTACCTGTAATCCCAGCTACTTGGGAGGCTGAGGCAAGTGATTCACTTGAACCTAGGAAACTGAAGTTGCTGCAAGCTAGGCTGATGCCATAGCACTCTAGCCTGGGCAACAGAGTGAGACTCCGTCACACACACACACACAAAAAAAAAAAAAAAAGAGAGAGAGAGAGAGAGAGAGGAGCCAGAGAGTAATGGTCAACAAACATGTATAAACTACAATGGGACTGCTCCTTTATTTTCATCCTGCAAATACTAAAAAGCAAACAAACAAAAAGAAAATGTTTCTTTTGGCCCACTGTAACCAGAAATATACAGGTAAAAGATTTATGGCAAATGCAGTTCAACCTACTCTAGTGGACACATTGCAAAGACAACACAAGATTATATAAGAAGGTGTATATTCAGAAATGCACGTTATATGGCTACAGATAAATGTAGGGGCAGAGCAGAAGAATTGTGTACACACAAAAGAGACTATATGAACTAGGGTTAGAAACAGCCTCACTGATTCATCCTGTTATTTATTCAACAAAACCTTCTTAGGTAATTACTCCATATTAGAGACTTAGCTAGGCAGAAATTATAAATATATGATTAATTAAGTCATCATTCATTCACTCCACAAATATTTAGGGGATGGCTGTGTTTCATCTTTGGTTGGGGCTGGGTTGACTGAGGAAAGTTACTGTTCTTTTCCTCTTGTATACATCACATCTAACCATGTTCCTGTGATATATGTGCTGCTGTTATGTTCACTTTCCTGGTTAGAAAACTGAAGCCCTGGAATAATTAAATAACTTGTCCTAGACCAGCCATGTGGTAAGTGGAAATGTCACAACTCGAACCCAGTTCTACCTCAGACCAAAGCTAGTGTTCTCAATATTTATGTGATTCTGCCATCTTTTTGTCATTTATGTACATTTCTGCCTCATCCACTAAACTCTAAACTCCTTTGAGGCCAAGGAGGCATATGTCACATTTATTGTTTTATACCCTTTCCTCAGTGCCTGCCATAGTACAATATATATTCATGAAATCACCCTTTCTATAAAACAACCATCAGACACTAATATCCTGGGAACTTTATTTCACAACACTTTCACAACACTCTCACAACAAGTATTTCTTGAGCCCCTCCTGTATATCAGGTTCTGGTGTAGGGGATACAATGAACATTTTACAAGAAAGAACTTCTCTTGTTAAAGAAGTTGTCAAAATTCTGGAGAGAACAACGTTAAACAGATCTCTTCACCACAGGACTTCTTGGGGTCTTTAATATGTTTGTATGTATTTATTTGGGTTACAGAGGACATAGTATGAAAGATTTTCTCTACTTATTTGATCAAGGTCACTATATTTGGATACACTATGGATTGTCAGTGTCACTTCACAGATATGATTTCTAGATGTGACTTTGCATAGAATCCGCATGTAAAGAATCTTACAGGGAATATGGTGGAACTTCTACCAGTGGACTAGATACTCAGTAGTTGACTTAGATTCACATTTGCAATGCTAGCTCTGATGCCTGACTCTGGGGACAGATTTCTTTTTCCTAAAGTGATATTTCCTTTTTTAGATCCCAAACACTCCCCAAATTCCTCAGATATTTAGTTTTTTAGGTTTTCAAATAATTCCTTTAGAAATAGGCATAATACACCTTATCCCAAAACAAAATATTTTTTAAGATTCCAAATAGTGTATTTTCATCAGCTTGATGTACTTTAATAAAAATTTTTAGAGCAAATTACAGGCAAGTTTCTTTCTAATATCCCATAAATGACTACTTGCATGCAAGGCAAACCTCTTGCATCATAGAACATGAGACAGCACCACACAGGTTGTCCAGCATGATCCCAGCACAACTACTGGAAAAGCACTGGAGAAATTTTCTCTGCTGTTGACGAACAAGAAACATACCAGCATGAATAAAACCAGAGTCCATGGCTTTAAGTCATGCTAATAAATCCTTAAGTCCTCATTGGGTGAACGTCGTTGGCAAGATTTATAATTTTTCTAAACTGCATTAACAAGAAAGTGA